>NC_052614.1:49339500-49586346 GCF_016545825.1 Eucalyptus grandis
TGTTGGAGAAATCCTCTTGAAGTGTTTTGAAGTTGACAAAACGTTTCCATCAGTCTAGTCCAAGGCTTGCAAACTTTGCTATTTAAAGTCCAAGACCTCCGGACAGCCAGACTCAAGACTCAAAGTCTATCCTCATTGACGCTTTCTAATCCGTTGAAGAAAGGCTTTCCGAGAACTGGATGTTTCATTAAGGATGTGGCCTTATCGACTGAGAAAATCTCTTGGCTGGATATGACATAACGGAATCCTTTATTTGATCATAATTGATTCGAAGATTAAGGATTCGATGATTGGCAAAGTATACTTGGAAGGTTTTACTTATGGAAACCGAGATCCTAATTGTATGGGCGAACAGATTGATGGGCTATCGACATGTTCCTTTAATAGCTCGAATGATCTTCCTAATTGATTTCATCCAACGGGTAGATTGGAGGAATTTGTTTGGTAAGTGCCAACGGGTATGATGGCATGAATGAGTATATAAGGAAGACGTTCCAGTTGTTCGAGAGGGTGCACGATAGAAGAATTCCAAAGTCTGAAGCTCCTTGTTCTTAGTCAATTCATTTGTTGAGCAAAATCGTGTAAACAAAAGAGAGTCTATATTCGTGAGAAACCTTGAGGAAGTGTGGTAGAACATCTACACTGTGGAATCAAGGAAAAGCTGCTGTAACTTCTCTTTTGTTCATAGTGAAATCCAGCCGGTGGGCTGTCAGTGCGGAAGAGTGGACGTAGGCTTGGAATAAGCCGAACCACTATAAATCTTGTGTTCATTTCTCTTCCCTAACCTTTACTTTACTTTGATCGTATTTTCCTTTCATCGATTGCCTAGAATCGCTTCCGTATCTCGAGAATTTGTTTGTTCACCTATTCACCCCCTCTAGGTGCTTATACTAGCTATCTCAATTGGTATCGAGCCTGTGTACTCACTTTTGTTGAAGTGTTTTACTTGAGTTAAAGATCCATGGCTAGTATGTTGGCTCCAGGGACGGTAGAAGGACAAAGCAATACTGCACCACCTTACTTTGATGGAAATGATTACAACATATGGAAAAACAAGATGAAAGCATTCCTAAGATCAAAGGATCCTCTGGAATGGGACGTTGTAGAAAAAGGAATCATTCCTAAAGTTGCATCTGTCTCGAAAAGAAAAAGATGTTGTTGAGTCTAGCGAAATGACTCAGAAGAGAAAATCAAGAGACAAGCTCTTGATGCAAAAGCAATTTATTCTTTATATTGTGCTTTATCCCCTACTGAATATAACATAATATCTTCTTGTGTTATAGCTAAAGAAGTCTGTGATAGATTACATATTACCTATGAAGGAACCGATCGAGTGAAAGAGACTAGAATCAACATTCTCCTCGGTCAATATGAAGCCTTCAAAATGAAACCAGGAGAATCTATAACGGATATGTTCGATCGCTTTACGTAAATCATGAATGGTCTTGAAAATCTAAGGTCAACCAATTTCGATCCCATGAAAGTAAACAAGCTACTGCGTGGACTCTCCAAGGATTGGAATCACATAAAGACCTCAATCAAAGAGACCCAAAGAATCATGCCACTATATGTTGATGAGTTGGTTGGGACTCTTCGCCTTATGAAGTGGAACGAATCAATAAAGATGAAGACCCTAAAGGTAAGAAATCCATTACATTAAAATCTAATGATGATTCTGATGTTACGATTACGAAGACGATATGGATGATGAGGAACTTGCTCTCATGATAAGAAGATTCAGAAAGCTGAACAGAAAAGGAAGAAGATTCAATCCAAAGAAACAAAGTTTTCAAAAGCAAATGACTAAGTCTCGTTGAGGATGATGAATCAAACAAAGATGTAGTCTCGCTTTGAATGCAAGAAAAAGGGACACATCGTACCCAACCGTCCTCTTCGAGGAAGAAGAAAGGAAAACTGAAAAGTACCGAAAAGCTCTTAAAGCTGAAACTTGGAGTGATACAGAGTGTGAAGAAAGTGATGATGAATATGCCAATATATGTCTGATGGCTCAATCGGATTTAGATTCAAATTCCGAGACAGATTCAGACTCAGAAAGCGAATTTGAGGTAAGTAACTTCAAAATCCCTATTAAGGTTTCAAAGTATATTAATGAATTGTGTTTTAGTCTTAAGACTTCTCTTAAAAGAATTTCCGAACTCAAGAAGGAAAATTCTGCTCTAAAACAACAGGAAAATATTTTGAAAGAAAAAGTGAAATGTTTAGACAAGAATGCTTCTTCTCTTAAAGAAAGTGAAGATAATCTTTTAAAAGAAAATGCATTCTTGAAAAGTGATATCTCAAATATTTCCAAAAGATTTTCTATAGGATCTGAGAAACTGGAAAAAATTCTTTCTGTTCAAAGACCTTATTTCAATAAATGGGTTTGGGAATGACTCTGAAACCATTCATTTAATTGATTTTCCTAAAGTGAAGGAAAGAATCAAACAAAGACCTATAAGAGATGCTTACAAAAATCATTTTAAAAGGATCTTTGTAAAACCAAAGAGGTCGCAATGCTCTTAGATGCTCAAAGTGCAATAATGCATATCATTTTGAAAAAGAATGTCCCATGATTTGGAAACCTATTAAAAGGTATAGGCAAAACCGCATATCATACTAACACCAATGGACCCAAGAAAATATGGGTACCAAAGAAGGTTTGAGTTTCTTTTTTAAATGCAGGTCACTATCAAGAAAAAAGTAAAATGGTATCTCGGATAGTGGATGCTCAAGACACATGACAGAGACTCAAATTACTTTATAAAACTTGTTTGAGTAAATGGTGGAAAAGTCTCTTTTGGAGGAAACAACAAAGGAAAAATTGTGGGATTTGGAACCGTAAAGATTGGAAATCTCACAATCAGCAATGTTTCCTTAGTGGAAGGGCTCAATTACAATTTGCTCGCATTAGTCACTATGTGATACTAGTTTCAAAATCAACTTTCAAGAGGGAATATGTTATGGAATTAGTAAAGATTCTACTCGCTCATTCATGGGTCGAAGACATGGAAATATCTACCTCTTGGATGTGAAACCAGATGAATCACAATGTCTAATCTCAATCCAAGACGAAACAAACTTATGGCAAACTTACGCACATAAAGCAAATAGCCAAAATCTCAGCAAAAGAAGTTTGTTCGTGGTCTACCCAATTTATCATACCAAAAGTCTGATCTATGTACACCATGTATATTGGGAAAACATGTCGAAATTCCTTTAAACCAATAAATCAAGTTTCCACTAACCGTGTATTGCAGCTTCCGCATATGGATCTTTTTGGACCAACCGAACACAAAGCATTGGAGGTAAGAAATACCGCCTAGTAATTGTGGATGATTACTCACGATTTACTTGGGTATATTTCTTGGCAAGTAAGTTTGAAAATTTCTCTTACTTTGAAAAGTTTGCTAAAAAGGTTCAAAATGAAAAATGGTATGTTATCTCAAGTATAAGAACAGATCATGCAGGTGAATTTGAAAATCATAATTTTACAAAATTCTGTGATGAATCTGGTTTTCAGCATGTATTCTCCTCTCCATATACTCCGAGCAAAATGGAGTTGTGGAAAGAAAGAATACATCTTTTCAAGAAATGGCTAGAACTCTTTAATTGAAAGTAACATCTCTTCACGTTTTTGGGCTGAAGCAGTTTTACAGATGTTACATTATAAATAGAGTTTTTCTAAGGCCTATTATGGAAAAAACCCCCTATGAACTATTCAAAGAAAAGAAGCCTATTGTTTCATATTTTCATGTATTTGGATGCAAATGTTTTATACTGAAAAATGCAAATGATCGAGTTGGTAAGTTTGAAGAAAAGTCGATGAAGGCATCTTCCTTGGATATTCAACCACAAGCAAAGCGTACGAGTCTACAACAAGAAGACTCAAACAAGGAAGAATCAATGAATGTTAAATTCCAAGACTCTATGCAAAATGAATCCATTCGACTCATCTTGAAGAATCTCGAACCTACTCCAGACTCTACAAAGTCTAAAATAGCTTAGACTTTGAAGGATCAGCAACAAGTGACTCGTTGAAGATTCAAGTGAAGGAAGTGACCATCAATCGACAAATTAACCAGCAACTAAAAACATAAGTCCAAATATCCCAAAGATCTTATTATTGGCAACATCAATGAAGGAATTCGCACAAGATCCAAAAGGCGCGAAGAGTCTAGTGTTGTGGCTCTTGTTTCTGAAATAGAACCCAAAAGCATAGAAGAAGCTTTATCTGATGAAAGCTGGATTGAAGCTATGCAAGAAGAGCTCGAGCAATTCAAGATCAATGATGTCCGGGAATTGACTCCTAAACCAAAAGGTAAGTCTATTATTGGAGCTAAATGGGTTTTCAAGAACAAGATGAACGAGAAAGGAAAAGTTATAAGAAACAAGGCAAGACTCGTGGCCAAGGGATACACACAAGAAGAAGGGATAGACTATGACGAGACTTACGCACCAAGAGCAAGGTTAGAAGCAATTCGATTATTACTTGCTTTTGCTTGTTATAAGAATTTCAGGTTATTCCAAATGGATGTCAAAAGTGCCTTCCTAAATGGATTCATCCAAGAGGAAGTCTATGTGGAACAACCACCGGGTTTGAAGACCCAAGGAAACCGACTCGCATTTCAAACTCAAAAAGGCTTTATATGGATTAAAACAAGCACCTCGAGCTTGGTACGATAGACTCGAGTAAGTTTTTAATTGAAAATGGATTTGTTAAAGGTAAAGTAGACACTACTCTTTTCATTAAAAGAGAAAGCAAGAGTTTTCTACTTGTTCAAATATATGTGGATGATATTATTTTTGGATCATCTAATGAAAGTCTATGCAAGAAATTCTCTAAGATTATGCAGATGAATTTGAAATGAGCATGATGGGTGAGTTAACCTTCTTCCTTGGACTTCAAGTGAAACAACTAAAGGAATGAACTTTTATTCATCAAGAAAAATATGCTAATGATATTGTGAAGAAGTTTGGACTGGACAATTGCAAAAAGGCCGATATACCAATGTCAAGCTCCGTGAAGATAGATAAAGATGAAGGAGGAAAGAAAGTCAACCAAAAGTTATATAAGAGTATCATCGGTTCACTTCTTTATCTTATCAGCTTCTAGACTTGATATTTTGTTTAGTGTTTGCATTTGTGCCGATTTCAAGCGTAGACCCTAAAGAATCACATTTAAATGTTGCAAAGCGTATTATCAAATATATTGCATCAACTTCAAGCTTCGGTCTTTGGTATCCTAAAAGGGGAGACTTTACTCTTCTTGGGCACTTAGACGCAGACTTAACCGGATGCAGAGTTGATAGAAAGAGCACCTCAGGTACCTGTCAACTACTTGGAGGCGGACGTGTCTTGGTTTTCAAGAAAGCAAAGTACAATAGCTCTCTCTACAGCGTAAGTAGAATATGTAGCTCTTGGAAGTTGCTGTTCACAAATTATGTGGATAAAACAACAGCTAAGAGACTTTGGAATTGAATATTCATGCACGGAGATTAAATGTGACAACATCAGCGCTATCAATCTCACCAAAAATCCAATTCTTCACTCAAGAGCAAAGCATATAGAGATTCGACATCACTTCATTAGAGATCATGTTCAAAATGGAGAAATTATGATACGGTTTGTTGACTCAAAGAACCAACCGGTGGATATATTTACAAAGCCTTTGGAGAAAAATCAATTTGAAATTATCCATTCAAGAATTAACATTTTGAAGTTTGAAGAAGTTAAAGTCTAGAGACTCTCGGACTCGCAAATAAGACTTTGACCGCAAGACTTTGACCGTAAGTTATTCTCTCTCTAATCTCATCTTGAAAATGTACGTTCATCAACCGTGTTGATTATTGTTATCTCAACCGCTATCTTTAATTGACGAGATTATTGCATCGTTTCCTTTAGATAAAGAAGTTATTTTGAAATGACCATTTTTCGAAAAGGCGTTATTTTTTTTAAAGGTATCTTTTCACTTTCCATTACGACGATTGGTATCCTCTCATTTCGACTGTCTTATATACAATCGGTTTCTCTTCGCTAACTCCAAAACCCTAAAAGCACCAATCTTCCATTCATGTTTTCTTCTTTGTTTAATCTTCAAAAAGTTGTCATCTTTCTTGGGAAAGTCAAGCAAGGAATCTTTCAAAGACTAAAAAGATGTTGTCTTCAAGAAAGTCTTCGAGGATCGCAAAGCGAGGGGACCACGGCGAATGAGTGAGGGGCCTACGCACTTCGATCTCACCGAAGAAGAAGTGTCTCCAAATCAGCAAAGAGCCCACAATATTCTCAGCGGCGTCATTCTCCTCCATCTAGTCCTCAAGATGTTGATCATCATCAAAATGAAGAAATCATTGAAGATGCAGATCCTCGTAAGAGTTCAAAGGCCCTTTTTATTTATAAGCCGTATCGTGCTTTAAAAGGGACCGGTACTCCATTGAACTATGTGGATGATTTTCTTAAGGACAAAGGATATGGAAATGAATATATCTTTTTGCGAAAATGGAAAGTTTGGGAATTGCTCGTAAGGGGGTGGCGTAAGAAACCCTTGCGAATATCCCAAGTGACCCTCGTGATTGGGGATTTAATCCGGTGGATGGAAATGATGATGACAAATTATACAGCGAATTTCAACCAAGAATGGGAGTTGCGGCGGAAAATCGAGGAAAAAGGGAGAGTTGTTTAGATCGAAGGAACAAAAGATCTATACTCAAAATTGCTGAAGCGTGGGGTGATAAATCCTAGGAGTGTGGATTTTGACTTTCTGGATACTATAAATGTGAACTTAAGGGAAAAGTTCGGTCATCTTCAACTTGAGAAATTCTACTCTGACACCATAGAAGCCTATCCTTAACTAACTGCATATTTCTATTCAAATCTTAGTTTCTTGGATGCGAATAGATTCTCCTTCAGTGTCAAAGATCAAGATTTTGTTGTGGATATGGATATGCTTTGGCGATGTGTTAGGAGTTGAGAGAGGAAGATATCAACGGATCAAAGTTTCTATTGCTCGTACTACTCGGAACTTGTTAAAGACGGAGAACAGAGGGAAAGATTTCCTATTTAAGGATGAGTGCATTTAACATCTTGCTGCACAAAATTGTAATCAATTGCCTCGCACCAAATCAACTTCCAAGACCGATGTCTCAAGTTCGAGGCAAAGCTAATGTATGCCATCATCACTGGGAAAATGTTTTCACTTCCTCACATTGTTATGTTCCATATGTATAGAACTGTGATGAAGGACACAGGACAACTTCCTTATCCAGGTCTTGTGACGAAGTTATTTAGACATCTGAACATTCGGCCTCCGCAAATTCTTTGTGCTCGATCATGTGATCATATGGTGGTAGGAATGAAAATGGTGACCAAGATGCGTCTAAAGGAACTAAGCAAGGCATTGGAGAAATTTAAGGAAAAGACTCCAAATAAATCTCATCAATTCTCTTCTCGCAGAAAAAAAAGGGAAGGAGCCCATGGATGCTCCATCCAAGAGAAGAAGAGCTCTCCTCGTTGAGGATGAAGATGATGAGGAAAACATCACTATTTGTGGCTTTGAAGAATCTCGGTCCAATCTGTTCCGGAAAGAGTCGAACAAATGGACATTTAAGAAAGAGCAGAGAAAGAAGCAGAGGAGGAAAGAGAAGAAGAAGAAGAAAGAGATGCTGAGCAAGAGAGAGTTGAAAAAGAAGAAGAAGAGAAAAGAGATCAAGAAGAAGAACATGAGGAGCACTCTCCACCTGAAGGCATGAACACAGGGGAGACCAAGAGAAAAGGGAATGTCCTCAAATCCCGCAACCAAAGGAGGGAGTTAGTCGATCCCTAGCAGATCCAGAGGATATTTTTGCCTCTTAGTTTCCCGAGGAAGGTCATGAGGTTTCTTCGCCAAATCTGCGTGATTATGCCGATCTACCATCGTCCGCATTTACTCCATCGATCGTGCTAATGCCGCACGCACCGACAACTCAGCAAGACTTTCGCAGAGTGATGGATATTCTCTTGGAGATGCAAGGTCGAGATATATGCATTGGGATGTGAAGTTCGAACTTGTAGAATGCAGGACAAGTCTCTTCGGGTTCATTAAATGATCAAATCCAAGCACTTTCTCTTCGATTCAGGCTAATGCTAAGGGTGAGGATGTTGCACAACCAAGGAAGACTTTAAAAGGCTGGAAGGCATCGTTCGCCGATGGGAGATTTTCAGCTTGTTCGTGTTCCCAAGAATCCTTGACTTCATTTTTATCTCAATCTTTTTATGCTGACAAAAATGGGGAGAGTTGTGAGACTTGAAAAACTTTGAACTTAACTTTGTCGAACTTTTGGCTTGTTTGGTTTGTGGTTTGTTTTGACTTGACTTTTGAGTCATGTGTGTCCGGATGTGGACTAAATTTGGGATTTGGATTTGACTGCTTATTATTAACTACTATTGATATCTTATGGATGGCTTTATTGCATACTGGACTAACCTATTTTCTGTGGTTGCAAATTCTAGTGTTATTCATTTAGCCATTTATCTATAAGATATGCATACGTGTTTGAGAAATGTTTTGTAGGTCAAAGTTTTCCAAATCTGCGAAAAAGTTTTGTCACCATCAAAAATGAGGAGATTGTTGGAGAAATCCTCTTGAAGTGTTTTGAAGTTGACAAAACGTTTCCATCGAGTCTAGTTTGAAGGCTTGCGTACTCGCTATTTAAAGTCCGAAGACCTTCTGGACAGCCGACTCAAGACTCAAAGTCTATCCTCATTGACAGCTTTCTAATCCGTTGAAGAAAGGCTTTCCAGAACTGGATGTTTCATTAAGGATGTGGCCTTATCGACTGGAGAAGATCTCTTGGCTGGATATGACATAACGAAATCCTTTATTTGATCATAATTGATTTGAAGATTAAGGATCCGATGATTGGCAAAGTATACTTGGAAGGTTCTACTTATAGAAACCGAGATCCTGATTGTATGGGTGAACATGATTGATGGGCTATCGACATGTTCCTTTGATAGCTCGAATGATCTTCCTAATCGATTCCGTCCAACGGGTAGATTAGAGGAATTCCTTTGGTAAGTGCCAACGGGTATGATGGCATGAATGAGTATTTAAGGAAGACGTTCCAGTTGTTCGAAAGTGTGTGTACGATAGAAGAATTCCAAAGTCCGAAGCTCCTTGTTCTTAGTCAATTCATTTGTTGAGCAAAATCGTGTAAACAAAAGAGAGTCCATATTCGTGAGAAACCTTGAGGAAGTGTGGAGAACATCTACACCGTGGAATCAAGGAAAAGCAGTGCTGTAACTTCTCTTTTGTTCATAGTGAAATCCAGCCCAATGGCCTCTTTATGGGCTATTAGTGCGGAAGAGTGGATGTAGGCTTGGAATAAGCTGAACCACTATAAATCTTGTGTTCATTTCTCTTCCCTATCCTTTACTTTACTTTGATCGTATTTGCCTTTCTATCGATTGCCTAGAATTGCTTCCGTATCTCGAGAATTTGTTTGTTCACCTATTCACCCCATTCTAGGTGCTTATACTAGCTATCTCACATCAAAACATATGAAAATATGAAACAATAGGCTTCTTTTCTTTGAATAACTCATAGGGGTTTTTTTTTTCAGAATTGGTCTTAGAAAAACTCTATTAATAATATAACATGCTGTAGAAACTGCTTCAGCCCAAAAACGTGAAGAGATGTTACTTTCAATTAAAAGTGTTCTAGCCATTTCTTGAAGTGACCTATTCTTTCTTTCCACAACTCCATTTTGCTCTGGAGTATATGGAGAGGAGAACACATGCTGAAAACCAGATTCATCACAGAATTTTGTAAAATCTTGATTTTCAAATTCACCTCTATGGTCTGTTCTTATACTTGAAATAACATAGCCTTTTTCATTTTGAATCTTTTTAGCAAACTTTTCAAAGTAAGAAAATGTTTCAGACTTATTTGTCAGGAAATATACCAAAGTAAATCATGAGTAGTCATCCACAATTACTAGGCAATATTTCTTACCTCCAATGCTCGAGTTCCGGGGTGAGATCCATATGCAAGAGCTACAATACACGATTAATGGAAACTTGATTTATTGGTTTAAAGGAATTTCTTAACTGTTTTCCCAATACACATGGTGTGCATAGATCAGATTTTTGGTATGTCGGTTGGGTAGTCCACGAACAAGCTTCTTTGCTGAGATTTTGTCTATTTGCTTCATGTTGATGTGCCCAAGTTTTCTGTGCCATAAGTTTGCTTCCTCTTGAATTGAGATTAGACATTGGGTTTCAGCTGGTTTGATATACAAGAGGTAGATATTCTCATGTCTTCGCCCCGTGAAAGACTTAGAGGAATTTTTACTGGTCCTTGAACATATTCCTTATTGAAAGTTGATTTTGAAACCAGTGTCGCACAGCTGATTGATACTGAGCATATTGTAGTTGAGTCCTTTCACTAAGGAAACATTGCTGATTGTGAGGTTTCCAATCTTTACAGTTCCGAATCCCACACTTCTTCCTTTGCTGTTTCCTCCAAAAGAGACTTTTCCACCATTTACTTGAATAAGATTTATAAAGCAATTTGAATCTCCTGTCATATGTCTTGAGCATCCACTATCCAGATACCATTTTACCTTTTTCTTGATAGTGACTTGCATTTAGAAAAGAGACTCAAAGTTTCTTTGGTACCCATATTTTCTTGGGTCCATTGGTGTTAGTGTAATATGCGGTTTTTGCCTATACTTTCTTAACGTATTTCCAAACCATAGGACATTCTTTCTCAAAATGATCCGAACTTTTGCACTTAGAACATTTAAGAGCATTGCGACCTCCACTGGGTTTTACAAAACTTTTTAAAATGATTTTTGTAAGAATCTTTGTAGGTCTTTGCTTAATTCTTTCCTTTACTTTAGGAAAATCAATTAAAGGAATGGTTTCAGCAGTCATTCCTAAACCCGATTTGTTGAAATAAGGTTTTTGTGTTGAAAGAATTTTCTCAAGTTTCTCAAATCCTATTGAAAATCTTTTAGAAATATTTGAGATATCATTTTTCAAAATACATTTTCTTTTGAAAGATTGTTTGCATTTTCTTTCAAGGTAGTAATACATTTGTCTAAACATTTCACCTTTTCTTTTCAAACATTTTCCTGTTGTTTCAATGCAGAATTTTCCTTTTAAGTTCGGAAATCTTTTTAAGAGAAGTCTTAAGACTAAAACACAACTCATCAATATTTAGAAACTTTAGTAGGGATTTTTAAATTACTTACCTTGAAATTCACTATCTGAAGTCTGAGTCTATCTCGAATTTGAATATGAATCCGATTGTGCCATGAGACAATGTTGACATAATCATCATCACTTTCTTCACATTCTATATCACTCCAAGTTTCTACTTTAAGTGTCTTTTGATATTTTCAGCTTTTCCTTTCTTTTTCTTTAGAATGTGATAGTTTGGTCTGATGTGTCCATTTTTCTTACAATCAAAGCAGACTACATCTTTATTTGATTCATCATCCTCAACCGATTTAGTTTGTTGCTTTTGAAAACTTTATTTATTTTGATTGAATCTTCTTCCATTTTTGTTTAGTTTTTTTGAATCTTCTTATCATAAAAGCAAGCTCTTCATCATCCATGTCGTCTTCAAAATCCATGATATCATAATCATCATTGATTTTAATGCAATGGATTTCTTACCTTTAGGATCTTCATCTTCATTGATTTGCTCCACTTCATAAGACTAAAGAGTTCCAACCAACTCATCGACAAATAGTGGCATTATTCTTTGTGTCTCCCTTTATTGAGGTCTTTATTTGATTCCAATCCTTGAGAGTCCATGCAGTAGCTTGTTTACCTTCATGGGATCCAAAATTTGTTGACCTTGATATTCAAGACCATTCAAGATTTCTATAAAACGACTAAACATGTTAGTAATAGATTCTCCTGGCTTCATTTTGAAGGCTTTGTATTGACCGAGGAGAATGTTGACTCTGGTTTCTTTCACTCGATTGGTTCCTTCGTAGGTAATATGTAATCTATCCCAAACTTCTTTCGCTGTAACACAAGAAGATATTCTGTTATATTCAGTAGGTGACAAAGCAGAATATAAATAATAAATTGCTTTTGCATCAAGAGCTTGTCTCTTGGTTATCTCTTCTTGAGTCATTTCACTAGACTCAACAGCTTCTTTTCCTCTCTCTGAGACAGATGCAGCCCTAGGAATGATTCATTTGTCTACAACGTCCCATTCCAAAGGATCCTTTGACCTTAGGAACGCCTTCATCTTGTTTTTCCATATGTTGTAGTCCTTTCCATCAAAGTAAGGCGGTTTGGTATTGCTTTGCCCTTCAACCAGCACTGGAGCCAACATACTAGCCATGGATCTTTAATTTTGAAGTAAAACACTTCAAACAAAGTGAATACACAGGCTCGATACCAATTGAGATAGCTAGTATAAGCACCTAGAGGGGGTGAATAGGTGTAAAAACATTTTCTCGAGATAAGTGTACAATACTAATCAACAATGGATTAGGAAGTTCTCCTTTAGATTATTGTAAGCAAATTGAGTTACGATCAAAGTAGAAGAGCGTAGGGAAGAGAATAAGAACACATGGTTTATAGTGATTCGGCTTAATCCAAGCCTACGTCCACTCTTCCGCACTAACAGCCCACTGGCTAGATTTCACTATGAATCAAAAGAGTTGTTACAACAAGGTTCTCCTTGATTCCACAAAGGTGAGATACTCTATCACATTTCCTCAAGGTCTCACAAAGATATAAACTCTCTTTTGTGTACAAGATTTCGCTCAACAATTTAATTAACTAAGAACAAGAGCTTTAGACTTTGGAATTCTTCTATCGCGCACACACTCGAACAACAACCGGAACGTCTTCCTTTATACTCCTTTATGCCATCATACCCGTTGGCACTTACCAAAGGAATTCTTCCAATCTTCCCATTGAACAGAATCAATTATGAAGATTTTGAGTTATTTAAGGAACATATCAATAGCCCATCAATCCTGCTCGCCCATACAATCAGGATCTTAGTTTTCATAAGTAGAACCTTCCAAGTATACTTCGCCAATCATTGGATCCTCAATCTTTGAATCAACAAAGGATTCTATTATGTCATATCCAGTCAAGAGATCTTCTCCAGTCGATAAGGTCAAATCCTTAATGAAACATCCAGTCTTGGATAGCCATTCTTCGACGGATTAGAAACTGTAAATGAGAATAGACTTTGAATCTTGAGTTTGGTAGTCCGGAGGTCTTCAGACTTTAAATAGTAGAGTCTGCAAATCTTCAGACTAGACTGATGGAAACGTTTTGTCAGCTTCAAAATACTCCAGGAAGATTTCTCCAACAGTATTAATTATCTAGATTGGTTTAGAAATTTTCCGAGCCCGTCTCGGTATTTAATTAGGTTTTTCTGGCCTAAGTTCCTATCTATAGCATTTAATTGTATTTATTTAATTAATTTTGATAATTATTTAATTATTTATTATTTTCAGGAAATTTGATCGAGATAGTCATGGACCGGAATTTTATATTGATTGTAATGATGTGTTCAATTCATGCAATTGGATGTTAATTTGTGCAAATTGAGTGCTGATTGATTTTTGGTCATTTATTCCAAAATTTGAGAAATTTCATTATTTATTTAGAGAATTCCTGGTGTCGGGTTTTAACACCAAAAATGATTTTATATATTATATAAAACAGTGGGATTTTAAAAAGAAGATTATGAATTTTTTAGGTTCAATCTAACCGTGTATTATTAATATGAAGAAAATAGGCCATGATTACTATTTTAATTGAGGCATTTTAGTGCAATGCATGGTGTCCTAGGCTGAGATTGAATGGTTGTGTGTTGGTTAAGAGAACTCGTCTCGAGCTTTTAAGCTGGACGTTACCCTATATGGGATACCCACTCATTGGGACTCGGGTTGTAGTAGATTATGGATTTAGGCTCCTTTGGGATAGTCGTCTTTGAGAGACGTTGCGGTGCTTAATGGTGTTGAGACGATGCCTGGCTACGCTAGTAGATCACAAAATAGGGGAGAAGTACACTATCGTGCCATAAGTTGTGTACGACGCTCACTTTAGTGCAAAAAGTTTCTGTCGGATCACTTAAGTACCAAATCGGAGGAAAAACGATCACTTTGGTGCCACCGGTGAGAAATTCTGGCCAAAATGATTACGTGGCTTTTATATTTTAAAAAAATTCGATAAACCCTTTAAACGATGTTGTTTTTCATCCTACTTAAGAAAACGATGTTGTTTTGCCATCCTATGTGGATGGCTTAGGAAAAACGACGCCGCATAGCTTACTTGAGATTGAAATTAGGGTTTTTTTGTTTTGTTTTTCCTTGCCGACCTAGCTTGCTCGGCCATTGTTGCTTGGCCACCATCGCTCGGCCACCATCGCTCGGCCAAGAATTGATGGGAAAATAGGAGGTAAGGGTGGAGGAGGAGGAGGAAGAGGGGGGGTTGAAGGTGCAGAGAGAGAGAAGACGAGGAGTGCGAGGGAAACAAGGAGGGCGCAGATGGAGATGATGGATTGGGCTCGCCGAGAGTGGTTGGTGCTGGTGTTGTTCTTCGGGGAAGAAGACGACGCCACCATGGCTTCTCTCTCTCTCTGCTGGTGTTGTTCTTTGAGAAAGAAGATGACGCTACCATGCCTTCTCTCTCTCTCTCTCTCTCTCTCTCTCTCTTGGTGGTGTTGTTCTTCGGGGAAGAAGATGACACTGCCATGGCTTTTGTCTCTCTCTATGCTGGTGTTGTCTTTGGGGAAGAAGACGACGCTGCCATGGCTTCTCTCTCTCTCTCTCTTGATTTGTTCTTCGGGGAAGAAGACAACGCCGCCATGGCTTCTCTCTCTCTCTCTCTCTCTCTCTTGATTTGGGAACTTAGGGTTTTGACTTGGGGTTTAAGACGCCAAACAATGTCGTTGGGTAGTTTACATGCTGACTGTACTCTCCGACGAGCCATATTAGCGTAAAAAATTAATAAAAAATAGCCACGTCGGATTTCCAGCCAACCGGATTGGCGTTGGCACTGAAATGATCGTTTTTCAAAATTTTTGGCATTTAAGTGATCCAACGGAAACTTTTTGCACAAAGTGAGCGCCGTACACAACTTATGCCACTGATAGTGTACTTCTCCCACCAAATAGAGAGTAGGCCATGCTATAAGCCGAGATCAAAACTAGGAATGCTTGATTAATTGAGTTGAACGCGCTAGATTATGGGACAAAATTGTGTGGCACAGTGAGGGATGTGTCATAACGATTTGGCCCTATAATAAGGACCCCTATGCTTGTTTGAAAATCAAGTGTGGCGTTCTAGTTGATGAGCTTGATTGCTGCCTATGATTTCGTGCTGTTTATGATATGAATTGTGCTAACATGCAGGGAGGATATGAGATGAGGTAGGTCTCATTGGTTGTGTGATTGTGTGGTTAAGATGCCTCTAGGCATATTGCCCTCCTAATTTTTGGCATAGTCTTTCCTTTGCAGCCTTCCTTTCGAAATATTATGCAGAATGGGATGGAACTTTCGAAAGAAAAGCCAGCTAGAAAGTCCCAGTGATGCATCCCCAAGATATGCTGACTTAAACTCAATGTAAACGTGTATATAACTGGAGAAATTGCCGCTATTGTACCATTCCCCTAATGTTCAGCACAGTCTTTTCTCCGAGGCATTCCTTTCGAAATATTATGCAGAATGGATGGAACTTTTAGAAGAAAAGCCAGCCGGAAAGTACCCATTCCACATCCCCAAGATATGTCAAGTCAAACTCAATGCAAACGTGTATATAACTGGAGAAATTGCCACTATTGTCCCGTTCCCCTAATTTTCGGCATAGTCTTTCCTCTGCAGCTTTCCTTTCAAAATATTATGCAGAATGGGATGGAACTTTCAAAAGAAAAGCCAGCCAGAAAATCCCCATGACGCATCCCAAGATATGCCAACTTAAAGTCAATGCAAACGTGTATATAATTGGAGAAATTGCCGCTACTGCGCCGATCCCCTAATGTTCAGCATAGTCTTTCCTCCGAGGCCTTCCTTCTGAAATATTATTTAGAATGGGATGGAACTTTCGAAAGAAAAGCCAGCCAGGAAGTCCCCATGCTGAATCCCAAGAAATGTTGACTCAAACTCAATGTAAACGTGCATATAACTGGAGAAATTGCCGTTACTATCCCGTTCCCCTAATCTTCGGCATAGTCCTTCCTTCATGGCCTTCCTTTCGAAATATTATGCCTAATGGGATGGAACTTTCGAAAGAAAAGCCAGCCAAAAAGTGCCCATGACACATCCCCAAGATATGTCGACTTAAACTCAATGCAAACATGTATATAAGTGGAGAAATCGCCGCTATTGTGCCGTTCCCCTAATGTTCGGCACAATCTTTCCTTTGAGGCCTTCCTTTCGAAATATTATGCATAATGGATTGATATTTAGAAAGAAAAGCCAGTTGGAAAGTCTCCATGCCGCATCCCCAAGATATGTCGAATCAAACTCAATGCAAACATGCATATAACTGGAGAAATTGTCGCTAATGTCTCATTCCCCTAATTTTCGGCATAGTCTTTCCTCCGTGGCCTTCCTTTGAAAATATTATGCAGAATGGGATGGAACTTTCAAAAGAAAAGCCAGCCAAAAAGTCCCCATGACGCATCCCCAAGATATGCCAACTTAAACTCATTGCAAACGTGTATATAATTGGAGAAATTGCCGCTACTGCGCTGATCCCCTAATGTTTAGCATAGTCTTTCCTCCGAGGCCTTCCTTCTGAAATATTATGTAGAATGGGATAGAACTTTTGAAAGAAAAGCCAGCTAGGAAGTCCCCATGACGCATCCCCAAGAAATGTCGACTCAAACTCAATGCAAACGTGTATATAACTGGAGAAATTGCCGCTACTGTCTCGTTCCCCGAATCTTCGGCATAGACCATCCTCCGTGGCCTTCCTTTCGAAATATTATGCCTAATGGGATGGAACTTTCGAAAGAAAAGCCAGCCAAAAAGTGCCCATGACACATCCCCAAGATATGTCGACTTAAACTCAATGCAAACATGTATATAACTGGAGAAATCGCCGCTATGGTGCCGTTCCCCTAATGTTCGGCACAATCATTCCTTTGCGGCCTTCCTTTAGAAATATTATGCAGAATGGATTGATATTTCGAAAGAAAAGCCAGTTGGAAAGTCTCCAAGCCACATCCCCAAGATATGTCGAATCAAACTCAATGCAAACGTCCATATAACTGGAGAAATTGCCGCTACTGTCTCGTTCCCCTAATTTTTAGCATAGCCTTTCCTCCGTGGCCTTCCTTTGAAAATATTAGGTAGAATGGGATGGAACTTTCGAAAGAAAAGCCTGCAAGAAAGTACCCACGGCGCATCCCCACGATACGTCCACTTAAACTCAATGCAAACGTGTATATAACTGGAGAAATTGCTGCATTGTGTCGAACCCAAAATGATCGGCATTGTCTTTCCTTCAACGCCTTCTTTCTGAAATATTATGTAGAATGTGATGGAACTTTCAAACGAAAAGCAAGTCGGAAAGTCCCCATGCCACATCCCCAAGATATGTCAAGTCAAAATCAATGCAAACGTGCATATAACTGGAGAAATTTCCGCATATGTCCCGTTCCACTAATTTTCAGCATAGTCTTTCCCCCACGGCCTACCTTTCCAAATATTTTTCAGAATAGGATAAAACTTTTGCAAGAAAAGCCAGCGAGAAAGTCCCCACGACGCAACCCCTAGATATCCCACTTAAACTCAATGCAAACGTGGATATAACTCGAGAAAATGACGATATCGTGCCCATACTCCGAGGCCTTATGAAATATTAGGGTTTAGGGTTTAGGGTTGAGGGTTTAGGGTTGAGGGTTGAGGGTTTAGGGTTGAGGGTTTAGGCTTGAGGGTTTAGGGTTGAGGGTTTAGGGTTTAGGGGTTGAGGGTTTAGGGTTAGGGTTTAGGGCCGAGGCCGAGGGCCTAGGCCTAGGCTGAGGGTCGGGCAGTAGGCCTAGGGCCTAGGGCCAGGGCCCAGGGCCTAGGCCCAGGGCCAGGCCTAGGCCCAGGGCCCAGGGCCCAGGCCGAGGCCGGCCCAGGCCTAGGGCCTAGGCCAGGCCTAGGCCTGGGCCTAGGCCTAGGCCTAGGGCCTAGGGCTTGCCAGGCCCAGGGCCTGGGCCCAGGGCCTAGGCCTAGGGCCTAGGCCTAGGCCTAGGCCCAGGGCCCAGGGCCCAGGCCTAGGCCAGGCCTAGGGCCAGGGCCTAGGCCCAGGGCTGGCCCAGGCCCAGGCCCAGGGCCAGGGCCCAGGCCCAGGGCCTAGGGCCCAGGCCCAGGCCCAGGCCTAGGCCTAGGGCCTAGGGCCTAGGGCCCAGGGCCAGGCCCAGGCCTAGGCCCAGGCCTAGGCCTGGCCCAGGGCCCAGGGCCCCAGGGCCCAGGCCTAGGCCCAGGCCTCAGGCCTAGGCCCAGGGCCTAGGCCCAGGCCCAGGCCCAGGGCCCAGGCCTCAGGGCCCAGGCCTAGGCCTAGGGCCCAGGCCCAGGGCCTAGGCCTAGGCCTAGGCCTAGGCCTAGGGCCTTCAGGCCCAGGCCTAGGCCTAGGCCCAGGCCCAGGCCTAGGGCCTAGGCCTAGGGCCCAGGGCCTAGGCCTAGGCCTAGGGCCAGGGCCTAGGCCTAGGCCTAGGCCTAGGCCCAGGGCCTAGGCCTAGGCCCAGGGCCTAGGCCTAGGCCTAGGCCTAGGGCCTAGGGCCCAGGCCCAGGCCCAGGGCCTAGGGCCTAGGGCCCAGGGCCTAGGCCTCAGGGCCCAGGGCCTAGGCCTAGGCCCAGGGCCAGGGCCAGGCCCAGGCCCAGGGCCTAGGCCTAGGCCTAGGCCTAGGGCCTGGGCCTAGGCCTAGGCCTAGGCCTAGGCCCAGGCCTAGGCCTAGGCCTAGGCCTAGGCCTCCCAGGCCTAGGCCTAGGCCCAGGCCCAGGCCCAGGGCCTAGGCCTAGGCCCAGGCCTAGGCCTAGGCCTAGGCCCAGGCCTAGGCCTAGGCCCAGGGCCTAGGCCCAGGCCCAGGGCCTAGGCCTAGGCCCAGGGCCCAGGGCCTAGGCCTAGGCCCAGGGCCCAGGCCCAGGGCCCAGGGCCCCTAGGCCCAGGCCCAGGCCCAGGGCCCAGGGCCAGGCCCAGGGGCCCAGGCCCAGGCCCAGGCCCAGGGCCCAGGGCCCAGGGCCCAGGCCCAGGGCCTAGGCCAGGCCCAGGCCTAGGCCTAGGGCCCAGGGCCTAGGCCTAGGCCTAGGCCCAGGGCCTAGGCCCAGGGCCTAGGCCTAGGCCTAGGCCTAGGCCCAGGCCCAGGGGCCCAGGCCCAGGCCCAGGCCCAGGGCCCAGGCCCAGGCCCAGGCCTAGGCCCAGGCCCAGGCCCAGGCCTAGGCCCAGGCCTAGGCCTAGGCCCAGGCCCAGGCCTAGGCCCAGGCCCAGGCCTAGGCCCAGGCCTAGGCCCAGGCCCAGGCCTAGGCCTAGGCCCAGGCCTAGGCCTAGGGCCCAGGCCTAGGCCCAGGCCTAGGGGCCCAGGCCTAGGCCCAGGCCTAGGCCCAGGCCCAGGCCCAGGCCCAGGCCCAGGCCCAGGCCCAGGCCTAGGCCCAGGCCTTAGGCCTAGGCCCAGGCCCAGGCCCAGGCCCAGGCCCAGGCCCAGGCCCAGGCCCAGGCCCAGGCCCAGGCCAGGGCCCAGGCCTAGGCCTAGGCCCAGGGCCTAGGCCCAGGGCCTAGGCCTAGGGCCTAGGCCTAGGCCCCAGGCCTAGGCCCAGGCCCAGGCCCAGGGCCCAGGCCCAGGCCCAGGCCCAGGCCCAGGCCTAGGCCCAGGGCCCCCAGGCCCAGGCCCAGGCCCAGGCCCAGGCCCAGGCCTAGGCCCAGGGCCCAGGCCTAGGGCCTAGGCCTAGGCCCAGGGCCTAGGCCTAGGCCTAGGCCTAGGCCTAGGCCTAGGGCCTAGGCCTAGGCCTAGGCCCAGGCCCAGGCCCAGGCCCAGGCCCAGGCCTAGGCCCAGGCCCAGGCCCAGGCCCAGGCCCAGGCCCAGGCCCAGGCCCAGGGCCCAGGCCCAGGCCCAGGGCCCAGGCCCAGGCCCAGGCCCAGGCCTAGGCCTAGGCCTAGGCCTAGGCCTAGGCCTAGGCCTAGGCCTAGGCCTAGGCCCAGGCCCAGGCCCAGGGCCCAGGCCCAGGCCCAGGCCCAGGCCCAGGCCCAGGCCTAGGCCCAGGCCCAGGGCCCAGGCCCAGGCCCAGGCCCAGGCCCAGGCCTAGGCCCAGGCCAGGGCCCAGGGCCCAGGCCTAGGCCTAGGCCTAGGCCCAGGGCCTAGGGCCCAGGCCTAGGCCCAGGCCTAGGCCCAGGCCCAGGCCCAGGCCCAGGGCCCAGGCCTAGGCCCAGGCCCAGGCCCAGGCCTAGGGCCCAGGCCTAGGCCCAGGCCCAGGGCCCAGGCCCAGGCCCAGGCCCAGGCCCAGGCCCAGGCCCAGGCCCAGGCCTAGGCCCAGGCCCAGGCCCAGGCCTAGGCCAGGCCTAGGCCTAGGCCTAGGCCTAGGCCTAGGCCTAGGCCTAGGCCCAGGCCTAGGCCCAGGGCCAGGCCCAGGCCCAGGCCCAGGGCCCAGGCCCAGGCCCAGGCCCAGGCCCAGGCCCAGGCCCAGGGCCAGGCCCAGGCCCAGGCCTAGGCCCAGGGCCCAGGCCCAGGCCCAGGCCCAGGCCCAGGCCCAGGCCCAGGCCCAGGGCCCAGGCCTAGGGCCTAGGCCTAGGCCTAGGCCTAGGCCTAGGCCCAGGCCCAGGCGGTTTAGGTTTAGGGCCCAGGCCCAGGCCCAGGGCCTAGGCCTAGGCCCAGGCCCAGGCCTAGGCCTAGGCCCAGGGCCCAGGGCCCAGGGCCAGGCCCAGGCCTAGGCCCAGGCCCAGGGCCCAGGCCCAGGCCCAGGCCTAGGCCCAGGCCCAGGCCCAGGCCCAGGCCTAGGCCTAGGCCTAGGCCTAGGCCCAGGCCCAGGCCCAGGCCTAGGCCCAGGCCCAGGCCTAGGCCTAGGCCTAGGCCCAGGCCCAGGCCCAGGCCCAGGGCCCAGGCCCAGGCCCAGGCCCAGGGCCCAGGGCCCAGGGCCCAGGCCCAGGGCCCAGGCCCAGGCCCAGGCCCAGGGCCCAGGGCCCAGGGCCCAGGCCCAGGCCCAGGCCCAGGCCTAGGCCCAGGCCTAGGCCCAGGCCTAGGCCTAGGCCTAGGGCCTAGGCCTAGGCCTAGGCTAGGCCTAGGCCTAGGCCTAGGCCCAGGCCCAGGCCCAGGGCCCAGGCCCAGGCCCAGGCCTAGGCCTAGGGCCTAGGCCCAGGGCCCAGGCCCAGGCCCAGGCCCAGGCCCAGGCCCAGGCCCAGGGGCCCAGGCCTAGGCCCAGGCCCAGGCCCAGGGCCCAGGCCCAGGCCCAGGCCTAGGGCCCAGGCCTAGGCCCAGGCCTAGGCCTAGGCCTAGGCCTAGGCCTAGGCCTAGGCCCAGGCCCAGGCCAGGCCCAGGCCCAGGGCCCAGGCCCAGGGCCTAGGCCCAGGCCCAGGCCCAGGGCCCAGGGCCCAGGCCCAGGCCCAGGCCCAGGCCTAGGCCCAGGCCCAGGCCCAGGCCCAGGCCCAGGCCCAGGCCTAGGCCCAGGCCTAGGCCTAGGCCTAGGCCTAGGCCCAGGCCCAGGCCCAGGCCCTAGGCCCAGGCCTAGGCCCAGGCCCAGGCCCAGGCCCAGGCCCAGGGCCCAGGGCCCAGGCCCAGGCCCAGGCCCAGGCCCAGGCCCAGGCCCAGGCCTAGGCCCAGGCCTAGGCCCAGGCCCAGGGCCCAGGCCCAGGGCCTAGGCCCAGGCCCAGGGCCTAGGCCTAGGGCCTAGGCCTAGGCCTAGGCCCAGGCCTAGGCCTAGGGCCCAGGCCCAGGCCTAGGCCCAGGCCCAGGCCCAGGCCCAGGCCCAGGCCCAGGCCCAGGCCTAGGCCCAGGCCCAGGGCCCAGGGCCAGGCCCAGGGCCCAGGCCCAGGCCCAGGCCCAGGCCCAGGCCCAGGCCCAGGCCCAGGCCCAGGCCCAGGCCCAGGCCTAGGGGCCCAGGGCCCAGGCCCAGGGCCCAGGGGCCCAGGCCCAGGCCCAGGCCTAGGGCCCAGGCCCAGGCCCAGGGCCCAGGCCCAGGGCCCAGGCCCAGGCCCAGGCCCAGGCCCAGGGCCCAGGCCCAGGCCCAGGCCCAGGCCCAGGCCCAGGCCCAGGCCCAGGCCAGGCCTAGGCCCAGGGCCTAGGCCTAGGCCTAGGCCTAGGCCTAGGCCCAGGCCTAGGCCTAGGGCCTAGGGCCTAGGCCCAGGGCCAGGCCCAGGCCCAGGCCCAGGCCCAGGCCCAGGGCCCAGGCCCAGGCCCAGGCCCAGGGCCCAGGCCCAGGGCCCAGGGCCCAGGCCCAGGCCCAGGCCCAGGCCCAGGCCCAGGCCCAGGCCTAGGCCCAGGCCTAGGCCTAGGCCCCTAGGCCTAGGCCCAGGGCCCAGGGCCCAGGCCCCAGGCCTAGGCCCAGGCCTAGGCCCAGGCCCAGGCCCAGGCCCAGGCCCAGGCCTAGGCCAGGCCCAGGCCCAGGCCCAGGCCCAGGCCCAGGCCCAGGCCCAGGCCCAGGCCCAGGCCCAGGCCCAGGCCCAGGCCCAGGCCCAGGCCCAGGCCCAGGCCTAGGCCTAGGCCTAGGCCTAGGGCCCAGGCCTAGGCCTAGGCCCAGGCCTAGGCCCAGGCCCAGGCCTAGGCCCAGGCCCAGGCCCAGGCCCAGGCCCAGGCCCAGGCCCAGGCCCAGGCCCAGGCCCAGGCCCCCAGGCCCAGGCCCAGGCCTAGGCCCAGGCCCAGGCCCAGGCCCAGGCCCAGGCCTAGGCCTAGGCCTAGGCCTAGGCCCAGGGCCCAGGCCTAGGCCTAGGCCCAGGCCCAGGCCTAGGCCTAGGCCCAGGGCCAGGCCCAGGCCCAGGCCCAGGCCCAGGCCCAGGCCCAGGCCCAGGCCCAGGCCCAGGCCCAGGCCTAGGCCCAGGCCCAGGCCTAGGGCCCAGGCCCAGGGCCAGGCCCAGGCCCAGGCCTAGGCCAGGCCCAGGCCCAGGCCTAGGGCCCAGGCCCAGGCCTAGGCCCAGGCCCAGGCCTAGGCCTAGGCCCAGGCCTAGGCCCAGGCCCAGGCCTAGGCCTAGGCCCAGGCCCAGGCCAGGCCCAGGCCCAGGCCTAGGCCTAGGCCTAGGCCCAGGCCCAGGCCCAGGCCCAGGCCCAGGCCTAGGCCCAGGCCTAGGCCCAGGGCCCAGGCCTAGGCCCAGGGCCCAGGCCCAGGCCCAGGCCCTAGGGCCCAGGCCCAGGCCTAGGCCTAGGCCTAGGCCCAGGCCTAGGGCCCAGGCCCAGGGCCTAGGCCCAGGCCCAGGCCTAGGCCCAGGCCCAGGCCCAGGCCTAGGCCCAGGCCCAGGCCCAGGCCCAGGCCCAGGCCCAGGGCCCAGGCCTAGGGCCTAGGCCCAGGCCCAGGCCTAGGCCCAGGCCCAGGCCCAGGCCCAGGCCTAGGCCCAGGCCCAGGCCCAGGCCCAGGCCCAGGCCTAGGCCCAGGCCCAGGCCTAGGCCCAGGCCCAGGCCTAGGCCCAGGCCTAGGCCTAGGCCTAGGCCTAGGCCCAGGCCTAGGCCCAGGGCCCAGGCCCAGGGCCTAGGCCCAGGCCTAGGGCCCAGGGCCTAGGCCCAGGCCCAGGCCCAGGCCTAGGCCCAGGCCCAGGCCTAGGCCCAGGCCTAGGCCCAGGCCTAGGCCCAGGCCCAGGCCCAGGCCTAGGCCCAGGCCTAGGCCAGGCCTAGGCCTAGGCCCAGGCCCAGGCCCCAGGCCCAGGCCCAGGGCCTAGGCCCAGGCCCAGGCCCAGGCCCAGGCCCAGGCCCAGGCCCAGGCCCAGGCCCAGGCCCAGGCCCAGGCCCAGGCCCAGGCCCAGGGCCCAGGCCCAGGGCCCAGGCCCAGGCCCAGGCCTAGGCCTAGGCCTAGGCCCAGGGCCCAGGGCCCAGGGCCCAGGCCTAGGGCCCAGGCCCAGGCCCAGGCCCAGGCCCAGGCCCAGGCCCAGGCCTAGGCCCAGGCCCCAGGCCCCTAGGCCCAGGGCCCAGGCCTAGGCCCAGGCCCAGGGCCCAGGCCTAGGCCCAGGGCCCAGGCCCAGGCCCAGGGCCCAGGGCCTAGGGCCCAGGCCCAGGCCTAGGCCTAGGCCCAGGCCTAGGCCCAGGCCCAGGCCCAGGGCCCAGGGCCCAGGCCCAGGCCCAGGCCCAGGCCCAGGGCCCAGGGCCCAGGCCCAGGCCTAGGCCCAGGGCCCAGGGCCTAGGCCTAGGCCTAGGCCCAGGCCCAGGCCTAGGCCCAGGCCTAGGCCTAGGCCCAGGCCCAGGCCCAGGCCTAGGCCTAGGCCCAGGGCCCAGGCCTAGGCCCAGGCCCAGGCCCAGGCCCAGGCCCAGGCCCAGGCCCAGGCCCAGGCCCAGGCCCAGGGCCCAGGCCCAGGCCCAGGCCCAGGCCCAGGCCCAGGGCCTAGGCCCAGGCCCAGGGCCCAGGGCCTAGGCCTAGGCCCAGGCCCAGGCCCAGGCCCAGGCCCAGGCCCAGGCCCAGGCCTAGGCCCAGGGCCAGGCCCAGGGCCCAGGGCCCAGGCCCAGGCCCAGGCCCAGGCCCAGGCCCAGGCCCCTAGGCCCAGGCCCAGGCCCAGGGCCCAGGCCCAGGCCCAGGCCCAGGCCCAGGCCCAGGGCCCAGGCCTAGGCCCAGGCCCAGGCCAGGCCCAGGCCCAGGCCTAGGCCTAGGCCTAGGCCTAGGCCTAGGCCTAGGCCTAGGCCCAGGCCCAGGCCCAGGCCCAGGCCCAGGCCCAGGCCCAGGCCCAGGCCCAGGCCCAGGCCCAGGCCCAGGCCCAGGCCCAGGCCTAGGCCCAGGGCCCAGGGCCCAGGCCCAGGCCCAGGGCCCAGGCCCAGGCCCAGGCCCAGGCCCAGGCCCAGGCCCAGGCCCAGGCCCAGGCCCAGGGCCCAGGCCCAGGCCCAGGCCCAGGCCCAGGCCCAGGCCCAGGCCCAGGCCTAGGCCCAGGCCCAGGCCCAGGCCCAGGCCCAGGCCCAGGCCCAGGCCCAGGCCCAGGCCCAGGCCCAGGCCCAGGCCCAGGCCCAGGCCCAGGCCCAGGCCCAGGCCTAGGCCCAGGCCCAGGCCTAGGCCCAGGCCTAGGCCCAGGCCTAGGCCTAGGCCTAGGCCCAGGGCCTAGGCCCAGGCCCAGGGCTAGGCCCAGGCCCAGGCCCAGGCCCAGGCCCAGGCCCAGGCCCAGGCCCAGGCCCAGGCCCAGGCCCAGGCCCAGGGCCTAGGCCCAGGCCCAGGCCCAGGCCCAGGCCCAGGCCCAGGCCTAGGCCCAGGCCCAGGCCCAGGCCTAGGCCCAGGCCCAGGGCCTAGGCCTGGCCCAGGCCCAGGCCCAGGCCCAGGCCCAGGCCCAGGCCCAGGCCCAGGCCCAGGGCCCAGGCCCAGGCCCAGGCCCAGGCCCAGGCCCAGGCCCAGGCCCAGGCCCAGGCCCAGGCCCAGGCCCAGGCCCAGGCCCAGGCCTAGGCCCAGGCCCAGGCCCAGGCCCAGGCCCAGGCCTAGGCCTAGGCCCAGGGCCCAGGCCTAGGCCTAGGCCCAGGCCTAGGGCCCAGGGCCCAGGCCCAGGCCCAGGCCCAGGCCCAGGCCCAGGCCCAGGCCCAGGGCCCAGGCCCAGGCCCAGGCCCAGGCCCAGGCCCAGGCCCAGGCCCAGGCCCAGGGCCCAGGCCTAGGCCCAGGCCCAGGCCCCTAGGCCCAGGGCCAGGCCCAGGCCCAGGCCCAGGCCCAGGCCCAGGGCCCAGGCCCAGGCCCAGGCCCAGGCCCAGGCCCAGGCCCAGGCCTAGGCCTAGGCCCAGGCCTAGGCCTAGGCCCCAGGCCCAGGCCCAGGCCCCAGGCCTAGGCCCAGGCCTAGGCCTAGGCCTAGGCCTAGGCCCAGGCCCAGGCCTAGGCCCAGGCCAGGCCCAGGCCCAGGCCCAGGGCCCAGGCCCAGGCCCAGGCCCAGGCCCAGGCCCAGGGGCCCAGGCCCAGGCCCAGGCCCCAGGCCCAGGCCCAGGGCCCAGGCCCAGGGCCCAGGCCCAGGCCTAGGCCCAGGCCCAGGCCCAGGCCCAGGCCCAGGCCTAGGCCCAGGCCCAGGCCCAGGCCCAGGCCCAGGCCCAGGCCCAGGCCCAGGCCCCTAGGCCCAGGCCCAGGCCTAGGGCCCAGGCCCAGGCCCCTAGGGCCCAGGCCCAGGCCCAGGCCCAGGCCTAGGCCCAGGCCCAGGCCTAGGCCCAGGCCCAGGCCCAGGCCTAGGCCTAGGCCCAGGCCTAGGCCTAGGCCCAGGCCTAGGCCTAGGCCTAGGCCTAGGCCTAGGCCCAGGGCCTAGGCCTAGGCCCAGGCCTAGGCCTAGGCCCAGGGCCTAGGCCTAGGCCCCCAGGCCCAGGCCCAGGCCCAGGCCCAGGGCCCAGGCCCAGGCCCAGGCCCAGGGCCCAGGCCTAGGCCCAGGCCCCAGGGCCTAGGCCTAGGGCCTAGGGCCCAGGCCTAGGCCTAGGCCCAGGCCTAGGCCCAGGGCCCAGGGCCCAGGCCCAGGCCCAGGGCCCAGGCCTAGGCCCAGGCCTAGGCCAGGCCCAGGCCTAGGGCCCAGGCCCAGGGCCCAGGCCTAGGCCTAGGCCCAGGCCCAGGCCTAGGCCTAGGCCTAGGCCTAGGCCCAGGCCTAGGGCCTAGGCCTAGGCCTAGGCCTAGGCCTAGGCCTAGGCCTAGGCCTAGGCAGGCCCAGGCCCAGGCCCAGGCCTAGGCCTAGGCCCAGGCCCAGGCCCAGGCCCAGGCCCAGGCCCAGGCCCAGGCCCAGGGCCCAGGCCCAGGCCTAGGCCCAGGCCCAGGGCCTAGGCCTAGGCCTAGGCCTAGGCCCAGGCCTAGGCCCAGGCCTAGGCCCAGGCCTAGGCCCAGGCCCAGGCCTAGGCCCAGGCCCAGGCCCAGGCCCCAGGCCCAGGCCCAGGCCCAGGCCCAGGCCCAGGCCCAGGCCCAGGGCCCAGGGCCCAGGCCCCAGGGCCCAGGGCCCAGGGCCTAGGCCTAGGCCTAGGCCTAGGCCCCAGGGCCCCCAGGGCCCAGGCCCAGGCCTAGGCCCAGGCCCAGGCCCAGGCCCAGGGCCCAGGCCCAGGCCTAGGCCCAGGCCCAGGCCCAGGCCCAGGCCCAGGCCCAGGGCCTAGGCCTAGGCCTAGGCCCAGGCCCAGGCCCAGGCCCAGGCCCAGGCCCAGGGCCCAGGCCCCAGGCCCAGGCCCAGGCCCAGGCCCAGGCCCAGGCCCAGGCCCAGGCCTAGGCCCAGGGCCTAGGCCTAGGCCCAGGCCCAGGCCTAGGCCCAGGCCTAGGCCTAGGCCTAGGCCCAGGCCCAGGCCCAGGGCCAGGCCCAGGCCTAGGCCCAGGCCTCAGGCCCAGGCCCAGGCCCAGGCCCAGGCCCAGGCCCAGGCCCAGGCCCAGGCCCAGGCCCAGGCCCAGGCCCAGGCCCAGGCCTAGGCCCAGGCCCAGGCCCAGGCCCAGGCCCAGGCCCAGGCCTAGGCCCAGGCCCAGGCCCAGGCCCAGGCCTAGGCCCAGGCCCAGGCCTAGGCCTAGGCCTAGGGCCAGGGCCTAGGCCCAGGCCCAGGCCTAGGCCCAGGCCAGGGCCCAGGCCTAGGCCCAGGCCCAGGCCCAGGGCCCAGGCCCAGGCCCAGGCCTAGGCCCAGGCCCAGGCCCAGGCCCAGGGCCCAGGCCCAGGCCCAGGCCCAGGCCTAGGCCCAGGCCCAGGCCCAGGCCCAGGCCCAGGCCCAGGCCCAGGCCCAGGGCCCAGGGCCCAGGCCCCCAGGCCCAGGCCCAGGCCCAGGCCCAGGCCCAGGGCCCAGGGCCCAGGCCCAGGCCCAGGCCCAGGGCCCAGGCCCAGGCCCAGGGCCCAGGGCCCAGGCCCAGGCCCAGGGCCTAGGCCCAGGCCCAGGCCCAGGGCCCAGGGCCCAGGGGCCCAGGGCCCAGGGCCCAGGCCCAGGGCCCAGGGCCTAGGGCCTAGGCCCAGGCCTAGGCCCAGGCCCAGGCCCAGGCCCAGGCCTAGGCCCAGGCCCAGGCCTAGGCCCAGGCCCAGGCCTAGGCCCAGGGCCCAGGCCCAGGCCTAGGCCTAGGCCTAGGCCTAGGCCTAGGGCCAGGGCCTAGGCCTAGGGCCTAGGCCTAGGCCTAGGCCTAGGCCTAGGCCCAGGGCCTAGGCCCAGGCCTAGGCCTAGGCCTAGGCCTAGGGCCCAGGCCTAGGCCCAGGCCCCAGGCCTAGGCCTAGGCCCAGGGCCCAGGCCCAGGCCTAGGCCTAGGCCCAGGCCCAGGCCCAGGCCTAGGCCTAGGCCTAGGGCCTAGGCCTAGGCCCAGGCCTAGGCTTGGCTTGAGTGCTTGTTTAACGTCTTTTTTTCAATAAATTGGTTGTTTATCACTTTCTTAGAATAGGTTAGGATTAATTTTGAGGAAAATGAACCCTACAAAAATTTGCACGATCATTTAGCAACTTTGGTGCCTTTAGGACTATAATTGGCAATTAAGACCGTGTGACCACTTAAGTAATGACCTTCTAAGTTAGAGGTATCAAAAAGGTGCTAATAGACATTGACATAATCAATTTCCTGATTTTAAAATTTTTGATTGCATAGGAATTGAGATGATACGTTAGTGTTTCGATTGATTTCTAATTAACCTCAATAGGCTAATGACGACTCTTAGAAATATTTAGGTTGTTAAGAATTAAAAAGAAAAAAAGAAAAAAGAAAATGAAATCCAACATTGTGCGAGGTATGAGCTTGAGAGGCCCGCCTAATCAAGGGCCGTTGGCTTGAATTAGGCAATACCCTTAATCTATTTCTTTTCCCTTCCAAACATAAAGGGTAGGTCACGATAGTCTTTTTTTTTTTGCCAAGAAGAATCCAACTCTTCTTTTTGTATATTATGCCCTTATCGATACTTTCAAGTAATTGAACGATTCTCTTTTAATACTACTACATAAGCTATTCACCACACGATAATAATGCGATTTTTTAACTTGGTCATATGTGTAGGTCTAGATGATCACCAGAATCTTTCTACCATAGCTGAAACAGCTTTTTTTACATCCCGTTAGCAAGTTTTCTAACAATATCCCTCAAAATTTTGATTGAAGGTTTTAGAGATTAATGATCCCAAAGCCTAGACTTTTTGTTACACTCTAAGCTACGTTTGGTCGACCTGATAAAAGCTTGGATAGGATATGTTTTATCATATCCGGTGTTTAGCCTAATATAGATATGATAAGGTCGATATAGAGGGGATATAGCCCGGATAAAAAAATCCGAGGGGGAGGGTGGGATAGCCGGATAGATTTTTCTTGTTGATCTATTATTAAAAACCCTATGCTCTCCCCTTTTCCTTCTCCTTCTCTCACACGCACGACTCCTCTCACAAAAAACACGTCTTTTTCTCGGTATCTCTAATCCGACAATTCAAGCACCATCTCCGGCGAGGAGCCACAGCGATTATGCTTTCTCACAAGATTTCATCTTTCTGTGCATTGATATTCGCACGATTTACAAGGTTTGTGATTTCCTTCCTTGGTTTTGCTTTCATAGGTGCAATCAATTGTGGCTCATGAAAATGCGACTCTTTTTCCATGAAATCCTACTTTACAGTGCACCCTACTTTTGTTTTTCCACGAATTTCATCACTTGGTCACCATTTCTTTTCATACCCTATTTTTGTAAGGGTGAGCAAATGTTTATCTGGAGTGAGATTCGATCAATAATGTTTCTAGCATTAAAGCTGTCTATATCTTTTCACGATTATGCTTTGTGAATACCTGATCTCAGTAGGAGATATTATCCATTGCTTGTGTGGCATTATCTTTTACAAATTCAATGTGGGAAAAAAAATATATGAATTAGAAGTAAATATTAGAACTGTGTTGTTGTTGGTTTATGTGTTCTTGTGGTTGGATATTTGCAATTTTATTGGTGCGGTGGATCATCATTGATTTATTGGTGAATACCTAATCTCACTAGGAGATATTCATTACTTGTGTGGTATTATTTACAAGTTCTACGTGGGAAAACATATATAAATTAGAAGTAAATGTTAGAATTGCGATGTTGTTTTACCTTGTCCATTGATGTATTCTTGTGGTTGCATATCTGCAATTTTATTTATTTATTTCCTGATTGCGTCCCTCTTGCGAAGAAGAGCGTCTTAAATTTCTATTGCTTGGCTTTGGCCAGTCATAAGGATATGCTTTTTTCTTTGATTGTTTCTATTTAGGTTGGCCTGAAATGAATATTAGGTTTCTGTAGCGTAGCATGTTTCCTCAATGGGCAATGCAAGTAGCAAGATAATGATTGAACTTTTAGTAAAGAATTAAAGCTATGGGAGATCTTGGCATCAGAACGTGTGTATGTATTAATTCATTCTAGAAGCTTGGCACTCTCAATTTTCTGTGAACTGCAGTTGGTATACTAGAATGCATCATCTACACAGGCTTAGACCTTGATTGAATTAACTGACTAAAGTACTATAGAACCTGCCACAATCAAGGCTAGCTACAGTTAGTTGCTTATCTATTCTAGAGCCAAATTATATACCTTAATGTAACACAATGGGAGTTACTCATAGTGGGTATAAGGAAAACAAATTCTCATCAACAAATAATTTGCAATAACAAGTCAACATTCTTTCAAGGCAACATTCTTAATTGACTTATCTCATATTAGCATACACAATATCACTTTTTAATTCTTTATGCATTTCGCATATAATGCATAATCATGGATTGATTTTGTGCGATTTTGTGAGAATCAAGTTGACTTAAAAAATATTTCGTTTTGAATGATTTTGCTATAATCTAATTGTTAGTTTGTACTTTCCTAATTTTTTTCCAAGAATCTAATTGTTCATGAAAATATCCAAGTTTAAATCCACAATTTACCAAACAGTAGATAGGATATGATATGAGAATATCTGACTTTAAATCCGTAACTCACCAAACAGTTGATAAGAAATAAAAAAATCCCTGGACTTCTTATCATATCCTATCCAGTCCTATCCCATTTAGAAATCTGGACGATCAAACGCAGCTTAAGGGTCTCAGCCTCGCCTCGATGGACAAGGGACCTAGGAGAAAATATTGGCTGGGTTTTACCTTCCACGTAGGCCAAATGTAACACCACTCAGGAGTTGACACGTGGCTCCACGTAGGCAAAAGAGATAGAGGTTCAAAATTTGCGCGCACCATCCTGAGGCCCACCACTCTGAAGCTCTCTCTCCTATACTCTCCTCTGCGACCTGTCACTCGTCCTCTCTGTCCTCTCTCTCCTCTCTCTCTCTCTCCTCCGTTCTCCGTTCCGTTGCGGGGGAGAACAAAAAACGCAGGTGCTTCTCCCCATATGCTCTTCCCCCTCCTCTGCTCTCTCTCCTCCGCTGGTTGCCCGCGATGCCGACGCCCCTCTGCCGGTTGCCTCCATCGCCCCCGACTCCGACACCGACGCCGACGCCCCTCCGCTGGTTGCCTCGCCCCTGTCGCCCCCTCAAGTCGATTGCCTTTGTCGCCCCCGACTCCAACTCCCCTCAAGCCGGTTGCCTCCGTCGCCCCCGACTCCAACGCCAACGCCCCTCCGCCTCCGCCTCCGCCCCCGATGCTTTTGCCTCTGCCTTTGTCCGTGTCTGTTCTGACAGTATTTGTGGAGGGAGGAGCATTGTGGGGTGAAATTTTGAAGATTTTGTTGCTTTCTTTTCATTTTGAGAAGAATATAGTTTTTACAACTACATGAGAGGCACTGTTCATACTATTTCAAGTGTTGCAGATTCATTATGCATCTTGATTGCTATTTCACACTTTTTAATGGATTGGATGTTCACTAGCAAATGGTTGTCAACTACTACTTTGTTCCATCCATGCAGAGTGATTAAGGCTGCAAAGAATGTCTTGGGACCAACATTATCTGACCTCCAGCTTGCTGAAGGAGAGATTATTCTTGATATAGATGGCACTGTTCCTCTGCAACCTGTATTGCAGCGCATTGGTCTCTCAGCTTGGCCTGGTGAGTTCTATCCTGACAATCTGTTAGCTGGTGGGAAATCAATTCCTGGAATGATGATTTGACTGTATCGTAGCTGCTGGAGTTTGATAATCATGGACCTTTTATGTGCAAGATTACTTCTGACTGAAGATTGAATTCTTCAGCCTTGGAAACTTTTGCTTCTCATCCCTAGCTTCCATTTGTTATGGGCAGAGCAAATTGAATTTGAATTTGCCAAATGAAATATATGTCCCACATACTTCAGCTTTAAGATGATTTCATCCATATATCTTCTAATTTGCAACAAAGTCAGGATTTAGGAAATGACAGAGGTAATAAGTGGGCAATTTTTATTTATTTATTTAATTTGGTGGTTTTGTTCCCATATAGTAGTTATGGATTTTGAAACACAGGTTAAGGTACAGCTCTACTGGCAATGTTACTTCAAACTTCATATGGTGAATTCAAGGTGGGGGCCTAGATTTTAGGGCTGGCTTGCCTTAACTACCACAAACTCTGGCTAAACATATCATGCACTGTTAGGATAGAAACTAGCTTGTCAGTTTTAGAGACATGTCGAAGATGGAGAAACTGGAACTTTTTTTCTAGGTTGCTTAGTGTTGCTGGTTAACCATGTACTATGTGAGCTCAAGAACGTGTCAAGTGGAATTCAGGGAAAATGAACCTTTTTGTGCCGTTTCTCTATTTTCAGATGCTTTAGGAGCAAATCTTTATCTATCTTATTTAGTCCTCTGGGAATTTAGTTCTCGGCTGCTTATAGGAAATCTCCTCTGTCTAGTTCAACTGGTATTTTTCTTGGTTGTTTAGCGGTTGAATAATGTTATATTTTAGCTGATCAATTTTAGTGGTTACTATTAAAAATGGTCTATCAATTGTGAGTATTGATCATTATGAGCGAAATGCCTGTTTCAGCTAGCATGAAGGAGGTCCCACAATCGACTTTGTTCCCGGAAGAAAGGTACTCTGTTTTAGCTGTATGTGAGCAAGATAATTCTTACGAGTGCCTTATTCATTAAGTTTTTTTCTATCTGCAGGATTCAAGAGTTTCTCCAAACGAAGGAAGACTTCCAGATGCTAATCAAGGTATTTTGTTGTGTCAACTTTCCCTTTGTTGTTTGGCCTCCCTTTATTTCTCTCCATCCCTCCCTCTAAATATTATGGCCTACCATGCTTCTTGTTGCTCCAGGCGAAAAGTTAAATAACTATTTATTGTTTTTCTTATGGTTGTGGCCTGTTAGTATTGAAATGTATGTCCATCTCATCTGAATATCAATTAGTAAGTTTCCAGAGGAATGATTTGAATGAGATAAGAAGCGCAGTGGAAAAAAAAAAAGAGGTATCGGAGCTAACTGACATTCGGATGTTGTACATCCCATCTAAATGTCAGTAAGTTTCAGATTAAGAACTGCACAAGCAAAATGGGCACAGTGCCTATTTCATATGAGTCAGCTGTTGTGAACTCACTACGAAGAATGACTTGAGAGAGAAGTGCTGGGATTTGAACTCTTGATCTGTCATATGAAACAGTGCTAGAATACCCAACCTAAAAGTTTAAGCTGTGATGTGGAGAGAGACAACATGTATATAAGAAAACTGAGCCATTAGGTGAGAGAGACTATATGTGTATGAGACTCATTATGACCACGTTTTCAGGGGATGTTTGATTATATTAAAAACAATATTACTTCTCATGCAAACCCAGTTTGATATTTCACATGATATTTTACATCTGCAACTCACTGTAGCTGATCGAAAGGAGGCTCAAATGAAAGGAGGCCTTCAACCGCAGCTTGGTTAAGCTTATTGATTTGTGATATTCACGTTTAACAATCCACTGCCTATCCATAACTTATCATAGCTCTAAATCCATAGGAGATTTTTCATGCGTTATAATTCTCTTATTGGTGAAATACACGTACATTTTGCTTAAAGGGCATTCGAAATTTTTTCTAAACTTGTCATTGCTGGATGTAGGTCCTCCACGTCTAAGGGACATCTTTTACAGGATGGGTCTCTCGGACAAGGACATAGTGGCCTTATCAGGGGCTCATACACTGGTAATTTCTATTTCTGCTTGGATTTACATTCAAGGTCAGCTGGGGATGCGGAACCACACTTGTTATTTTTTTATTCTTGTGTCTAGGGAAGGAAACACCCGGAAAGATCTGGATTTGATGGTCCTTGGACTCAGGAACCCCTTAAGTTTGATAATTCCTATTTTGTGTAAGGTTTCATCTTTTCACTGGATGCATTTTCTAAGTTTCGGTTGGAGCATTATAGAGCCAGATGCTAATTGATCATTTTTGACACAGCGAGTTGTTGAAAAGGGACGCAGAGGGGCTGCTGAAACTGCCAACTGACAAGGCATTGCTGGAAGATCCTGCATTTCGCCCTTATGTTGAGTTGTATGCGAACGTAAATAAGCTTTTCGCGTGGTCTGGTGACTCCATTGATAAATCTATAAAATCGAATTGCAGTTACATGTTTTCTTTTTGTAAATTTGCTTTTGATGAAACTACCCCACCACACCACTATTTCGTTTCCTTATGCACCCGGTCTATAACCCTTTGATGCTACTGTCCTTGGTTTTGCCGAGAATGAAAAGAGATGGAAAGTGTTTTTCATGGAATTTATGCTGTGTAGGCTTGTGATGCTTAAAAGTAAGCATTCAGTCTGTTCCATCACTATCTTCTATGTAGAGACCAGGAAATATTCATAATGAGATCGCACATCAAATGTTGGGTAGATACATACATGTGTTGGGATGGATATATTATGTGGTTCCCTGAAACCTCTAGGCTAGAGCATCATTTTTGTGCTACTGGGAACACCTGATTTGATATTTGAATTGGTTGTTGTTCCCGCAACTCTCTCATGGTGGTTGGCACGACCTTGAAAAGAGACAAACGGACAATTTGATACTGTGCTTTTTTCCTCGTTTTTTTTTGCTATATGCTCTTCTTTCCCTAATGTTGTCAAGCATGTGGCAGGATGAGGATGCATTTTTCAGAGATTATGCAATCTCGCATAAGAAGTTCTCTGAACTGGGGTTCACGCCAAGTTCTTCAGGCAGCAAGACAGTAGTGAATGGTGCCGTATTGGCACAAGGTGCTGTTGGAGTGGCAGTGGCTGCGGCTGTGGTGAATCTTGAGCTACTTCTATGAAGTGCGCAAAAAAATGAAGTGAATGCTGTTCTCTGATTTCCCTTTGTACCTAGCATATATTTTAGCGCTTAGTGTTGCCCGCACCATATATGTTCATCGACAATAATAGTCAAAGCATTGCTGGTGCTTGGATGGAACAAGCCAGCAAACTCTTTGAAAGTCACAAGAAAAATCTATGCCCATTTTCAACACATCCTTTGTTGCGTGATACTACCTTTTCCAGTTGGTTAGTAGTTAAACACGCTGCTTTGAGTGAGTTGCATTATGCGTATGACGCTTGGTAATATGCATTTATGCGATTCTTGCCCAACTTCCAATCATTCGAGCAAATTTCTCCAACCTAAGAAAAATGTTTAGCTAAATCAAGATTTCTTCCCATGTGTAAGAGATGATTATTAAGAATCTGGGACTTGTGATGCATCTTTTCCGTCATTGAATGGCGAACATTTTCACCACTTGGAATCTTTCATTGGTGGATTTGTTCTTCAACGCACGTTAGTGTTTTAACTTTGGTTGAAGAACCACTCTAGCCATTTCTCCATCTTTTTCGAATTCTCCTCTCAGCTTGTGGATGGCTGTATTGTTTCGTCTGCTTCAACGGGGAATCAAGTCAGAGACGTGGTTTCGACCTCTCGTGAAGAAGTATGGGACGCGCGCACCTCTTAATTGACACGATGGCTCTGGTAATTTGGACATCGCTTTTGATTTGAAAACAAATAATTCTGTGAGTGAATTAAGGAGATTAACATGAAAAAGAATAACGAACTTCCAAATTAAAATGAAAAGCATACACTATCCAGTTCAACACATCTGGGGTACATCTGGGGAAGAAGGAGCGGTTCATCTGAAGATCTTCGAGTCTCATCGCACGCCCTATTTCCAGTTCATTTCTTCATCTTTCTCTCCTCTCTGCTTGTAGATGGCTGCGTTGTTTCGTCTGCTTAACGGGAAATCAAGTCACAGGCGAGGTTTCCACCTCTCGTGATGTCGTATGGGACACGTGCGCCTCTCATTGACACAATGGCTCTGGTAGTTTGGACATTGCTTCTGATTTGAAAACTAATTATTCTGCAAGTGAACTGTGGAGATTAACATGAAAAAGGGATAATGAATTGTCAAACCAAAATGAAAAGTAAGCACTATCTGGTTCAACACATCTGGGAAAAAGAAGGAGCGCCCTAGTTTGGCTTTAGTCAAAGGTAATTGTTGAATGGGAATAAGAGGGGCTGCTGAAACTGCCTACTGACGAGGCATTGTCGGAAGATCCTGCATTTCGCTCTTATGTAGAGTTGTACGCCAAGGTAATATAAGGCTTTTCGCGCGGTCTGGAAATGAAATGAAAGCATGCACGCATACACATGGAGGCATGCGCCTACTTATGTACATACGCATGTATACTCAATTACCAGAATAGCACCATACAACAAACCAGAAATCTTTTTTTTCCCGTGTAACTACCGAAACAAGAAACAGTAACAAGAGATACATATTTATGCATCTATTGGCTATAATTTCAAGATGTCAAAATCAGCTCCTTTACTACAAAATGACAGCATGAAGCAAATTCAAGTGCAATGAAATATAAACCAGATCCTCACTTCTAAATGTTTCAGATTAACAATTGAATGCAACCCCTTGCTTGCAGCGGCCAATTCCATCAGCTCCAGCTGTTCATCCTCCATAAGCTCCATGGATTCCTTGGCAATTCTGCGAGCAGCGGCCTTCTCCACTGCAGCTTTCCATCTCTCTGCTTCTTTTTCTCGACAAAGCTCTTCTTTTTGTCTCTTTTTCTCTGCCTTCCAAACAAAAAACCAGAGAAGTTGGTAAAGAAAAGAGAAAAGAAGAGATGCTGCTTAACCAATCAAATAAAGCAAAAGAAACTAACGAGTGAAAAAGCAATATCAAGCTCAAATACTTACCTTAATGGATTCTTTCTGTAAATACTTCTCCCGTCGCTCTGATTCTCGCCTTTGCTCACGTAGCAATCTCTCCTCCCTCTCTCTGCTGTTCACACATCAACCTTTCTTCTTCCTTCCTTCTTTCACGATCAAATCTTTCCATCTCTTTCCTCATTCGTTCCTCAGACTGCAATAGAAAAATACAGGATATCAGTCCATGCCAAAATTTTCTCCACAAAGCTCACATATCCTTAACAGTTAGCACAACTCTTCAAAAAGATTGAAACCTTTGGAAGATGGACTACATCAAGGAAATAGCAGCAAATAACAAATTAAACGTCACACAATCTCCATATGACAAGTAATGACCAACATACTAGAAGGGTTCCTCTTTCTGTACAAAATTGCATATGTGTGGCTTTTCTTTTGATACGGTAACTGACTATTACATAAACATCATTACGGTAACTGACTATTACACATTCTGCAGCAAAATAGCCACCTATCTATACTTCCAATACACAAAAATCTCCTTTATCTTCCCTAGCAAAATATGCTATAATACGAAGTCTTAAACTCACACCTTCCTCCAGCCCCTACATGCTGCTGAATTCTTCCATGTGCACTACCGGGAGCTTAATTGTTTTTGAATTTTGGAATTGTGAGATGACCTTCCACCTTTGTCCTTGTAAGAATTTCTAGAAGCAATGGTCTTCCCTCCTCTATGAACAGCAGCAATTGCTCGCCATCTCTGCTTGTTCAGGCGCTTTTTACCAACTCAGCATCATTCGCATTCTCTTCACTTTCATCCTGCACCAGGTGGAAAAGAAACTCTCATTACTGAGGCTAACAAGAAAGAGCAATAAACAATGATAAGTGATGACTATGGAAAAACTTCTTTAAAAAACTTAACTCACTTTTCATTTTTGATAAACTACGGATGACTCACTATAAACATATGTGAAAAAGCACCAAACACAACAATTAGTAAACACTATACTAGTCCGTTATCCCCTCGAAAAAAAACAGTTGACAGCAACACAATTACTCAAGCTAAAATCGCATGTATTTATCAGCAAAAATTTCGAGAAGCAAATTTCCGAATAGCTCATTTTTGTAAGTTGAAACAAGACCAAATTCTGAGCTGCTAAATTCAAAAGACCTCAAGCCAGAAACTTACTTGAATTAGCCATTCCATCAGACGCCATTAAATGGGATTTTAAAGGAGAACATAGAGAGATGAGTTCATTTTGCAGATAGCTGGCATCTTTCAAAGCTTATTCATCATCGTTGTCTATGAAATTTGTCACAAGTACAGAGACTAAACACTTGAGTATAGTCAGAGGTTCTCAAACAAGGAACCCAAGCCCCAAACTATCAAAATGGGCCTGAGCATCATAGAACACAACAAAGGTAGATCGAACTTCAAGATATCCGCAAGCCAGAATGTCTTCAATGTGATTCATATTACTCAACCTTCATGCTTATGTTGATAATCAAAAGTGCTGCCATGCACTATCCAAGACTACATAGCTAGTGGGCGAAAGCCAGACCTAATGCCTAAAAATTTCACCATATATACTTACCTCATTGAAGTGTGCCTCACAACAAGGTTTGCTGAGTTATCCTTCACATCTTTGTCTATTTTCTTTGATTTCCTCCTCATTTCCTTCTACAATGTGCCCTGGCTGATCATACAAATAGCAGGATTAGGCTATAATACTGAGTGAGTCAGCACATTAGACTTTAAAATAAATTTTAAGGTGGATCTCAACTGACTGCCAGAAAATTAATACTGCATCCTCCAGTTAACCATCCAGGAAACAAACCAGGAAATTCCCAAACGAAAATATAAAACATGACTTCATCTTATCCAGTGAAAAGTCACTCAAGTGCTCCAATAGTCTTAAAAGATCTGCTCAGTTTTTGAAAATAAAGCACAGCGAACAACATAGCTTCCAGTAAAAAGAGGAAATCTCATGCCCTGATGTTATAGGTTTCACAAAGTTTCAGCAATGTTGATTTTCAGGCCTATCACAGCGAATGCTCTGATACTAGTACCTTATCCAGCAGATGCAAAGAGTCAACATCACTCATGATTGTTTCATCCATTCCAGCACTATCTTCTTCATCATCATAACATATATCCTGGTCCTTTTCTTCTTCAACAAACTATATCAAAGGAATCCAATAAGAGAATGTTAATATCGCATCATGGACAATGCACACTTACAATACTCAATCAATGACACGCTAGGGATGAACTTTTGATTAATGTGTCAACTAGTTGCACAAAATTCTCCAGGGCAAGATGTAATTGGTTCCAGAAAATTTGTATATGCTGTTTTCATTTACATTTCAGAATGCGGCAGCTTCAAAAACACGTTTGGAAAGACATTGGAAATTATTTTACAACAAAGACGATGGAAAGCATGTTATGAATGAAAAAAGAGTTCAAAGCTGAAAATGACATTTTGGTGTATCCAGTATTTATTCATTCTAACAAAAGCACAGATCTTTGGAAGGAAAAAGAAATATTCTATTTTACAGCTTTGATGGAATACAAGTATATACTCCCATTTTTCATCCCGTTAGAGAATTTTCATTTTCATTCACATGTTTCCAAGCAAACAGAAAACAAAAATTAAAATACTAGCCATAGTACTTCCACTTCCACTTCCAATCAAGGAAATCAAGGACCAAACATGCAAAGCCAGGAACCACAATGCAGGCAATTGGCGAGATATTATTTTGGCTTTCAGATGCAAGAGCATGAAGATAATCATGAGAAAAGAAGCTGACAGAAGCCAAGAATGACAAAGAGTAAAATCCATGGAAGGAATAAGACGAAATAGTTATAGAGGATAGAATATTTTTCAAAAGACTTTTACCAACTAGACACTGTCCTACATCAGGACTTTAAAATAGAAAAGACAACCAGATTAGCATATCTCTAATTAGTGTGTCAGGCTTACTGGTGTTGCATTAGATTGATAGGCTAAGCATTTGCAAATCTAAACAAAATCAATCAACAATCTTAGAAAGTTTCAGCATCAGGTCAGAAACATGGTGCAGGTAGAATTTCCAAAAACCGGGAACTAGACCGCATTGAATATGATAGGTGGCAGAAGATATATGAACAGAGATCTTCACTAAACACTAAGAGATGGGAGCTTTTCATTCCTGTGGTCAGTAAAATAATGATACCGGTACATAATCCCTGCAAAAAATTTGAAAGTAATTACTAACAACCTGCTTGAATTAAACCAAAAGCCTTCAGCCTCTGGCACAAGACCAAAAGAAATGTTTGCACATGTACACATCCTTAAACTCTCGAATCTGCAAAAAGAATATAAGTGGGCTACAATAAGTCCACTAGTACACATCCAAGCTCAATTCTGCAGGAAGAAACAGAGCAAGAGACGGAGGACTCACGATCATCAGAGCAGTAATGGACTCATTCATCCACCGGTTCTATTTCAAGAGATGACCGATCACAATGCAAGCAAGGAGGAGCGCCACGAACAGGTTCAAGGACACCACGGACGTATGATCCAAGGTGGACAGCGTCTGCAGCAAAATAGAGTAGACAAAATAACTAATCAGAGAATTTTTAGATATCTTTAGAAAACAGTAAAAGAGCGCGCAGAGAGAAGCGAGTGAGCGCCGAAGCAGGGGCGCATGCTTCGTCGACGACAGCGGGGGAACGGCCGCTCCACAAACGCAGAGCAGCAACGAGCGCGGTGAGAGGAGAGAGTAAGCACCGGAGCGGACACCTCCTTCGTCGGCTCAGGCGGGGAACGGCCACATCACGAACGCCGGAACAAACGTAGCAACGAGCACGAAGAGAGAAGCGAGCGAGCGCCAGTGCAGGGGCGGCAGTAGTGTGGTTCGTCGGGACGGCGGGGTTAGGCGCCGCTTGATGCACGGCGGAGCCGTAACGATCGCGGAGAGAATTTGGGATTCAAAATTTTAAACCCTAGCAAAGGGGAAGAAGGCAAAGGATCGAGTTGGCCCCCGCGTGGCGCCGCGTGAGTGGTGGGGACACCTACACGTATACAGAAAATTCTCCAATCAAACACTTCCTCTGATTTGCGCTGTCGCTTTCGCTTTGCATGAGCCATGAAGATTTTCCTCTGCGACGTCTCTCGCTTCTCCAGCTTTAGAAAAAGCGAACATTGCCGTCCTCTTTTCTCTCGCTCCTATCGCCGCCGCCACCACCACCACCCCGAGAGCAACTCCGCCCACCCCAGCCCCCGCCCGGTGTTCCCCAATGGCCTCCTCCTTTGCAGCCGCCCACCGCCGCCTCTGTCCCCGCGTCAAGGTGGTCACTGTCGTGGGGGCCACCGGGTGTGGCAAGTCCCGCCTCTCCATCGACGTCGCCTCCCACTTCACTTCCGAGGTCATCAACTCTGACAAGATGCAACTCTACCGGGGCCTTGACATCACCACTAACAAGATCCCCTGGCCGACCGCCGCGGCGTCCGCCACCACCTCCTCAGCTCCTTCGACCCGAACGATGGCGAGATGACCCCGTCGCAGTTCCGCTTCCACGGCGACGCAGCCATCTCCGGCGTCGCCTCCTGCGGGAAGCTTCCCTTCCTCGTCGGCGGTTCCAACTCCTTCATCCACGCTCTCCTGGCGGATCGGTTCGACCCGGAGGCAGACCCGTTCGGCCGGCTTGGCTCGCTGGCGAGCCCAAAGCTGAGGTACGACTGTTGCTTTCTGTGGGTCGACGTGTCGCCGCCCGTCCTGGCGGAGTACCAGTCGAAGCGGGTGGACAAAATGCTCGACATGGGCGCGTTTGATGAACTCGCCGGATACTACGACCTCCGCCGGACTGATCCGGAGGGTTGGACCGGGCTGAGGAAGGCCATAGGCGTGGCCGAGTTCGACCGTTATTTCAAGAAGTACCCGCCGCCGGGGGGGGTGTGCCCGGCCAGCCCGTGGCGGTGGGAGGATGCGAGGAAGCGGGACGACGATCCGGTGCGGCAGGGTGCCTACAAGGAGGCGGTGTGGGAAATAAAGAAGAATGCGTGCCAGCTGGCGAAGCGGCAGATTGAGAAGATCCAGCGGCTGAGAGGGCGCGGGTGGGAACTCCGTAAGCTGGACGCGACGGAAGTGGTCCAGCTGGCGATGGCGGCCGAGGAGGAGGGAGGCAGCTGCGTCAGGTGGCAGGGCGTTTGGAACAGGCAGGTCGTTGGGCGGAGCTTGAACATCGTCAGGCGGTTCTTGCGCGAGTAGGTGTCGTTTTCTCGTCCTTGATTAGGGATTTGGTTGAGAAGATGAAGATGAAGATGAAGAAATGAATCAAGATACAGAGGAATCAGCAAAGGAAATACTTCGAATCACTCTATTTTCATATGATTGTAATACAAAGTTTCTGTATATCAATGACAGCTTATGAATACAAAATCCTCTGTTTTACATCCCCTGTTTTCTGTCTCTCTATCACAGCACGTATCAGCTATACAATGCAGAGCATCCATTGATGATTGCTCTCTAAGCTCTATCTCTCTATTTTGCTTCTATCTTCGCTTCCTTCTTCATCGAAGAAGAAGAAGACTACTTATATTAGAATAGAACAACAAACTGAATACAACTAACTGTTTCTTAATTTGTTTCACCACTCTAAACCGAATAATAGCGCACGTGTGTCAGTTGAGATCTACACGACTTGGCGATCCACATCTTCTTTATTTCAGGCTTTCTTAATCATTGATAACAATCCATGTTTGCCTTCATCACGAGCTCTTCACCGTTGATCATCAGCTCATTGTTAATTTCCTGTTTTTGTTTTTCCCACGTGTTCTTTGCTTCACTTTGCTGCTCCGTATAACTCTTTCTCTTCATAGTTCTTTCTCTTCCAGCATCAGTGTTATCTGCTGAATTTATAGTGGCTGAGTGAGACTTTGTTCCTATATGCTGAACACTTTTGGTTTCTTCTTCTTCTTCTTCTTCTTCTTCTTCTTCTTCGCTCACAAATCATGAACTAAAACCCTTATTAACGTCTTGATTAGGACGTGGGTCATGAATAGACCCTTATTAATAATGGAAGAAGCTCATTTCGGTAATATGTTTCTTCTAGCTCTTTTCGGTAACGATAATGCTTCTTCTTATTACGTGCATCATAAATTGCAAGAAAATTGCAGCACTGAACACTAGCTAGAGTTTTGATAACCTAGAGTCTATCATTTCCAGATGTGCTTTTGGACGCTATCTAGATGAAACACAACAGATTAGGCGATTTTTCGCGATGATATCGGTAGTAAAGTGTTTGCATGTCCATGCATTTGCTGATTATCCTATTCGATAGCTTAACAAGTGTTTCGGACCTTGATTGGCATGCTTCTTCCAAGATGATGCTTAAAAAGTGATCAAGAAGATGATCAAAGGTGGTAATCAGCATGGTTGGGTCGAGCCGTGATCATAAGAAGAAGATGTTGCAATCCTAGAGGTACCTTTTATCATCTAGGTTTACGACTCGACCCGACCATGATGATTACCACCTTTTGTCATCTTCTTCCAAAAGAAATCAAGCACCATGATTACCTTTCAGCATTTTCGTAATGACGATGCTTTGCCAAAATGACCTTCTTCCAAAGAAAAAAGCGAAGTTGGATTTTTGCTTTTGGGGTAGACTCGGAGGCATTATAACCAACGAAGTTGGACGTTAATAACGGACGTGGGTCATGAATAGACCTTTATTAATAATGGAAGAAGCTCATTTTGGATTACCGTGTGGTGACCTTACCCTTGTGATGCACCACCTAAGAATTCAACTAATATATCATTAAGCCTAATTTTAACTCGGGCTCTTCTAAACCCATATCAATTCGTAACTTAGGATTCATGTTCTTCAGGTACGTTTGGTTTAACTTTCTCAAGGGACTTTCAGCCTGTAAAGTTTCTTGGAGAAATACTGGGGTGCAAAGAGCTTTCAGTCAAATACTGGTATTGGAAAAACTAAAAATCCAATGCTGATGGGGACTAATTTTAGGCTTTTAGTATTTGACCAAATGCTGATTTTTTTTTTTCAAAACTACTATCACAAACTTTTTTAGTTTTTCGATTTTACCTCTTATTGTTCTAAAACTACATTTACCTTCACTAGAGTTGACAAAGAGTTTAAGATTTTTTAATAAAAAAGAAAAATGAAATCGAAAAGTCCTTTATAAAAAAAGACCTACCAAATACTCTTTATGCCAAAATAACTTTGCAAATGATTTTTTACCAAATGCAATTTGCATTTTCCCAAAGTCCTTTAAGCCAAATATATTTATGTTTCTCCAAGAACCATTTCCAAAGTTGAACCAAATGCAACCTTAATAGGCAAATCATTTTCAATATGGAGTCGTCATCAATCAGTTATGGTAGATTGATTGTAAAATAACATGAAAAATATTTTACTTCTACGAACTAAATATTTTAAGTACATGAATTTAATTATACTAGATTTCTCCTATACCTTTTTAATTCATTCTTTTTACGATTAAAATATTTGACAAATAGTTTAAATTCATTTTATTACTTCCTAACATATAAGATGATCATACACATGTGTAAATCATCAATTTATTACTAAATAAAGTAATAAATAAATTGCATGTCTTACCTCATAAATCATTGACGATTGCCTAAAGCTCGGGCCTTTTTTGACTGGTAACTTGGTAAGGCGTCGCCGCATTCCTCGAGATCTTGGGAGAAGGAGATTCGAGGGCTGCGCAGACCAGAGCTGGATATCTCCGAGCAAACGTGGATCGCCATCACCGGACCACTATCCTGTCGCGCGGAGCAACAGATCGAAAATTTTCCGTCTCTACTACTTTCCCCAGATAAGTGTTGCCTAAAGTTTTGAGGTCGGTCAGCTGGGGCCCACAGTCTCTCTTTCCCAGATTTTCTTTTTTTCATCTCCTCTCGAGATAAAATGTAAACGCCTTTCGACGTGACGTTTTTCCCTTTTCCCCTTTTAATTTTTCCTCCTTTTTTGACCGCACTTAATTTATTCGTAATCAAACTCCCCGCTTTTTTAAATATCCACTTTTAACTTGGATTACAATAATAACAATAACGAGAGCAAGTCCGTTGAGGCTCGAACAGTTTTTTAGTACAAAAGAAAAGAGAGAAGAAAAACCAATATATATGTATGTATGTATGTATATTATATATTAAAAGAAGAGTAATGCTAGGCTTTAGAGTTGATTTATAAAATAGATTTATCAAGTGATGTGTACAATACATTGTGTGTGTGGTTTTTTTAACAAGCGGGTTCTAATCATGAATTAAGAACAGCTCGACGTATGGCAATTTTGTAAGCCAGGCAGATGAGTCAAGCGATTTTCATGTAAGAAGGATCTAACCACTACTCTTCTTGATTTTTTCATATAAGAACACCAGGGATTCCTTCTCCACTTTTTAAGAGTTTGTTTGAACAAAGATGTGTCTCAAAATGTCAACTAACTGCTTTTATGGATAGGTGTCTTAATTTCAATACTATTTTTGTCAAGAAAATATCCACCATTTTTCTTTTCGGACTTTTACAAATGGATTTTTTAAGTTATGTGCATCTATTGCAAAGGGAAAGAGGTAATTACACGAGTTCAAACTCAAACTTCAACTTGTTGTTCAATTAGAAATAACTTCACCATCAATTTATTTTTTTCTCATTTTTATTTTCAATGGAGTGGTCGAGAATGTAATAAAATTTGTGCTTTTTCCATATCCTTATTTAAATAGACAAATGGTTTCATGGGAAAGTTTATAGGAGTGGAATTGTCATTTTACTATGGATGTTATCACTTCCATTGGGGTCTATTTGCATCACATTTTTTTTTTTTTGTACTTCAAATCTTCGTTCGCCACTTTCATTGATTTGGCCTCATTCATCCATGGTTATGTCCATGGTTATGTCTTTTGAATGCGCCACAAAACGCGAGGTGGAAAAGAGGTGGAGAAGTGATCGAAAAGGTATTAAAGAGAGAATCACGGTTGTGCCACCTTTTTGAAAAAATGCAAGTCGCCGTACTCTCCAGCAGGCCATCCTCCGCGGATTGGACACTTATAAGTTGTCACATCTAGTGACTGCGTTCCATCTTAATGGGGGATGATTAAGCCTTTTTGATTAAGCCCTAATTAATTATGAGATCAAGCGCTCTTTTCTTCTTCCTTTACGGGAGGAAACGACATGAGTGGAAGCAATGGTTGTCCCCCCTGTCCTTTGTGCGTTCCGTGCATTTGAGGCTCACAGAGGTGGAGGTGGTCTTTATCTGGAAGAGATTTTATGCTTTTTGCCTAAATTTGACAAGATTTTGCATGGTTATCATACACCACCCAGCTACATCGATATCGATGAGGTGATTGAGGTTTGAAAAATCAACAAGTATTTAAATTACTGGCGATAGATGGAACATGCAATAGTAGGAATAGTACATGTAAGGTGCTCTTGCTACTTCTCTTGTCGCACTAGCGGGATGATGCTTCTACGGAGGTGGTGTAAAAAGAATGTCAAAGCTTCAAAAGTATTCACGGTCCTAGTCCGACGAAAGACGCAAAGACAAGTAACATGAGAATAATAAAGTGGGAGGAGAGCCCACCCCGAGATTACCTGCTTGTAGAGCATTGAAAATGGTGTTTTGGAGACGAGAACGTTCTCGTCCGATCCCACTTTCCATCGTACCGATTAGGAAAAAGGGCTGGACCCACATCGAGACCTACCACTGAGATACTCGATTTGTGCCACAGCCATCGTTTACTCTTGAATTGAGTCAGTTGTTGCCTCATTTCCTAATCCGAGTAAGAGTAAAGTCGGTTGGGCGGGGGGATCCTTGTGCCCGCCATTCGAGTCGAATAACGCCGCCGGAGCTACAAACGTAGCATGCAAGCAAGTCTCTTTGACCATTAGTAGCCATGAATTCACACGGTAAATCTGGCTAAAAAGTCCATTACGTCCTCTTCCTAAATCAGCGTTCGAAACATGGTGCCTGATCCTATGCGTTCCCAATTACCAAGAAAAACGATAATGAGTGGCTACAGACTTAGCTACGTGGCCTAAATGTTGAAGGCTCGGAAGGGATGGAGATGGGACGGTGGGGGCGTTCAAATTTGTAGGACCCACGAAACTAGGATGCTTTTTAATTAAACATCACTCAGTTTCGGTGTCCGGTGTCTAGAACCCTACCCATTCATACCCAGTTTGTAAATGCCTATAGAGAAGAAAAAAAAGAAAGAATCTGACTCCTTCAATTTGGAAAATGAATCATTTAAAGATCATTTTTCGAAAAATTAATTGAAAGAAATGCGGGGCAAATAAGGTTGTTTTTTGAAATTTGTTGACAAATTGATATTATAACTTATAAATGGATGCTTGATGATGTCTCATTTGCCTGCATATAGATTTGGTATTTATAATTCACTTTGCTCAACAAAAAATAGTTCCAACAAGTCAAAGCATTATTGAAGACTCATTGTTTAATTCAACTGAAAAGCATGCATAAATACATGAATGTCAATCATCCAAGTGTCTTTATTTTTGAAAAGATGTAGTTGGAATTAGATACCGCTTGATCCCTTAATTAAGAAAAAGAGAGATTCTTAATATGCAAAATTGGATATATACAAAAGTACATCCTAATTAATTTTTTTATATAATCTAAATGCACGAGCATGGAAACTCAGCTATTTAGAGATTCATCGAACATATAACAAGTTTTATAAATTGGTTAAATTTAAACTTTTGAGTTGTGCAAGCGACCTTTAACCAAAAGCAGTATGTATGGTTATTAAAGCTTTGATGAAGGGGCTTGTCAGATGGTCCAAAACGATATTTTTTTTTTTTTTTTGGCCCCCTTAAAGAGGCGTAAAGGATTGTACTATCTCATATGCACGCCCATTAATGCAAATGTTCTCTCAAAGTTGACTGTGTCAAGTGTTAACGCGTCTCACCTCGTATCCCCTTATCTTATCCCCTCGGCATTTTCGTTCCATACATGTATCTCAATCGTAGAAAGAGGAGAGAAGAAAGGAGGGAGAACGGGGATCGTGCCCTCGTGCCTTGACTATATGCACAATAATGGGCAGCAACTCTCGCGAGGGGAACTACCGTGGGGAGAAGAGGCTTCGCGAGCTTTGAGCGTATGAAGCAGGAAAATTTTCAATGATGGTGACAGTCACCGACCCCGCGAATGTATCTGAAGATACGCGACGGGGACCACGACAATTTTGGCAACTTCCATGTTGAGTCTTGCCAAATTATCGGACCTTTAACATGATTGCCCCCCCCGTAATATTCCGAAAGATACAGAAAAACAAGTGCACTTTTTTCTTATCTGCTCGAGGTAACCCTCGGGTTTGAGAGCAGTACATGTGGACCGGTGTCTATACAATCCTAGGTTCTTTGTTTTGAGGTTTTGGTTGTTCCTCACATTTTCCTACTACCTTTTGAGGTTTTGCTGAGGGCACTTTAGGTTATATGGGTCTTTCAATCTCGATTGAAAACTCAATTGATACAAAGTATTGAAAGAGAGATGATGTAGTTGATATACCATTCTCTTCCCCACCTTTTACGTAGAAAATAAAATAAAATAAATGAAGTATGATTTAGTCTATCAATCAAAGGGATAGAAAAATGTTATTTCTAAAAAGGAATTTTCCTTTTTATAAGTATGTTTTATTAGCTTACCAAGAGTGAATGGTACAGATTGAACAAATTTACTGATCGGGAAAAGCACCAATTTGGAATATTCACCCGATTTTTCACCGGGTATCTCGATTCACAAAATTAGGTTGATTCATGAAAATGGAAGTTCCGTGTCGTAGCAAAACAAAAACCCTAGGTCGATCGCTTCGCTTCCGTTTTTCCCTCATCACGGGCCAAAATTCTATCATTTGTGCGTCGGTTTTGCCTCCTTTCCTTCCTCCTTTCCTTCCTCCCTTCCTCCATTCATCCATTCATCTCATTTTCTCCGTCAAACCCACAATCCAGATTCTCCTCTCTGCTTGCACGCGCCGCTCAGACGAAAAATCCCAAAAGCTTCGAAAGCCACAAGTTGCTGACTTCTCTCTCGAATCTCCTTCTCCCACGATCTCAAGGAATGCGGCGACGCCGTCCCCGTCGAAGAAGATGACCGCAGTCGAGGCGAGAGGCTCGACCGGTTGCTGATGGACTCCGACTCCGACTTCTGCGTCGGCGGGTCGAGTTTCGTCCTCCAGCTCTCCTCAGCCGACGAGCTCTTCTCCGACGGCAAGATCCTCCCCGACGAGATGAGGAGGGACAGAGTGGTAACTGCCGACCACAGTAATTGTCTTCCGAATACATTGGTCTCATCCTCCTCCTCCATCTGGGACTCCGATTTCTAGTGCCGCGTTCACGGAGAAGAGGAGTCTGAAGGAGCTCCTCTTCGGACAGCTTCGACGACGACGACGAAGGGGATGAGAAGCCGCTGCCCAAGCCATCCTGGCAGTTCAAGTGCACTTAATTGTGACGTCGCCAAGAGCAGAGGACAGATTCGGTCGCTGCAATTCCTCTCGCGGAGCAACTCGACCGGTTCAGCTCCAAATCCAAAGGACAAATTCGCCTCCAAGGACAACCCGAGGCAGAATTTGCAGAAACAGCCCTCTATATCAAGTCAAAGATACAGACCCAGCGTGAGGGTCAATCCTGAATTGAATTTTCAGCCCCACATCAAACGATCAGGACGATGAGCTTGTTCGGGCTCGGGTTCGTTTCGCTTTTCTGTAATGGCAAGGTCAGAAAGAAGAAGAAACGAGTCATCCTGATTAATCTGCTTTGTTAATTTGCATTAGCACAGAGAGAAAAAAAAAAAAAGAGAAGAAATGAGCTTTTTGAATGCTTCTGGTTTTGGTGCACATGTCTAGATAGATTTTGTGGTGGTAGATATGGGGGACCTGATGGAATTAGCATGGGATAAGGTTCTCGAAAAGAATTCCAGGAAAATATAATGTACGGAATGCATGTTTAAAGATCAGGTTTCGTCTTCTAATAGTGGGCCCTATAAGCCTCTGACCAGCGTTGCATTAGCATCAGGTAAGATAATCATCTTGTTGTGTATCCAGCCGAAAGTTGTATGGTGTTGTCAGTATTCTAAATTCATCTTGTTTTGGGGACTTTCTATAATATCTTGGACTTCTAAGCGACCTGAAAAATAGATAGAATTTGCATAATAGGGGCAAACATATAATGAGCCAAAGGAATTTGCATACTTGCGTACTCTTTGGGAGTTTTTTCGTGCGAAATGTTTTTTTTTTTTTTTTCAAGGTTCAGGGGATGCAGAGAAAGGAAAGGAGTACTTAGCCAAAAGGAGTGATGAGCAAACAGAGGGTGACGGTGCGACGGCTTCGCCGCTGAATCTAGGGTTTCTTCGGCACCACATGTGGAAGCCGAAGCAATGTTGCACGGGATTTACTATCTAAAAGAGATGCAGTCGAGACACGTGCAGGATGCCAAAAGTCAAGCAATTCTCTGGATATGCGAAAGTGACAGCTACGCGGTTGTGAAATTCGTGATGGGCCGGGCCGAGCCACTTTGGAATTTACAAGAAATTGTTCAACGATGCCGAGAGGAGTTATCCCAGTGCAACAACACATTGGTAATATATTGCCCTCGTGATGCAAATCGAGCAGTAGATTGGCTGGCACGCACCCATCGAGCAAAGAAGCTTCCTCTAAATTGGCTAAAAACTCCTCCTCTACCTCTATGGGAAATTTTATGTTTCGACTGTAATCCATCGTTGTCTTTTAAGACTCCTTAATTGAATGCATATTCTACTTTCGACCAAAAAAAAAACAGATGGTGACGGTGTGGTTTTATCGCTCGTGCTCAAAGCTACATCCATCAGGCTATTCAATATGCTCCTAATGACTGGTAATATGTAATGCCAAATCTGTATGTTCGAAGTTCATATCGACAAATATTGCAATGATCCCGAGCATTGTTCTCAGAACATTCGCGCTATGTCGTCTCAAATGCTATGGATGTGTTTTTGGGTTTTCTGACTATAGTTATGTTCTTGCTTCATGTCCTCACGATCTCGATCACGATCACGAGGCAGAGGAAGAACATGGTTTTAACACTAGTCAAACTTGTGTAACTCCATCTTTGGCAATGGCTTTTTATGGCCATCCTGGAAATCCCTAACATGCCTAACATTTTTCGTTTAAACACTGCACTAATGAAGATAATTTTGAAAAGTATAATATTTTCTAAGCATATGTAACCATTGGTCTTTCCCATTACAGCTTTATTACTTTTGTGCTCCACTCAGAATTGTTTAGTAACAATTTGTTGATGAGGCTTTATACGTATATACAAATTGACAAGCATTAAGACTAAAAAGTATATATATTTAAAGTACGGTAGAAAAGTTTAGCGGCGAATATGAAAATCATGTACATAAATGGATTAATAGGATCAATTTTCAAAAGCTAAATGAGTATTGATAGCTTATATGTTGTCTCAATATTGTTTTGTCTACATTTCTTCATTTGTTAGATATCATGATGTAGACAAAGTACTCTATCAAATCTTGTATATCATCTCTATCGATCACAATTAGAGACTTAACAAATGAGCTCATCGAACATTAAGTACGCAATATGTTTATGTTTTCTAATTTTCATATTGATATTCATTTAATATACAATCATAAGATTGAATGTGATTAATTTAAATTTAGTTGAGGTCTTAAAGCTTTAGGATGATTAGAATGCAACTAACTATAACTGAATTAGGTTTTGTGGCTGATTTAATAAATCTTATTCCAAGTTTTGATTGAATTTCTTATCTTAGTCAGCTAAAGTTGGATCTTTATTAGATTTGGTCAGCTCAACTATATATTAAATAAGACTCGGCCGACCTAATCTCAGGAATGAGTAACAAAATCTATGTCAACATGACCACCTCATACATCTGGTAGCCATTCCGTTGGTGAAAAGCATAAGCATCATTATACATTAAGCTTTTCCACAGAACTGGCAAGGCAGATTCATGGAGGCTACAATTTATCTGAGAACAAGCATGTATTTTGATAAATTGAAGTGTTGGGAATTAGGATGGATATGAATAGCGACCAAATTTGCTGGGTTTCATTTTGAACTTCAATTAATTGATAGGAAACAACTTGCATTGGCCAAGTAGTAATATATTGCTTTTTAATAATTTATCCGGGTTTGGTGGGTATTTCATAATACACTGTTGGAAGATGGGCTTAATATTATATGAAATGTGAATACCAGAAAATGGTGCCGAGTACCGAAAATTAGCTGATGGTCGTGGCTTCAGGCAAATCGGAGAACCTTTTCCAGAGTACTTTACCTTAGGGATGTTATTGATTCACTTCCCAGAAAGGTATCCACTTAACAGTCCGTGGCATGTGCGCACATATACTCTTATTCATGAAATATACTCATCTTGTCTTTGTTACTATCTAAATTTTGGCTTCTATTTAGGGTTTAATTGTATAGAAAATTAGGAATTAATTTTTAACTCCTAAAAAATCATTTAAATTGCATAGCATATAAGCTTTAGAGTATCTGCATTGAGTAGTGATAGAATTCATTAAAATTATTATTATTTTATTTTTCAGAAGAAAAGAGGAGAAGGAGCCAGACTGGGTCGGGTCAACCAAACCCCTCTCTTTTCCGGCTGGGTCTGGCCCAACTTTTTTCTCTCTTTTCTTTTCCTCCGCGCAGGCCGGCCCATCATCCTTTTTCCCAAGGCCCGGCCCACGTGTTGGTGTGCTTCTCCTTCACGCCGCTCGCGCCTTCTGCAAAAGGAACAGCGACAGGAGCAGAGCAGGAGGAAAGCAGGTGGCGGCGTGATCCGCGGGGGTCAGGCCGACCTGTAAGCTGGCAATGGCAGACGCCATGCGTGCTTGCCAGTTTCCCTTAAAAGTAAAAGAAGAGGCTCACTCACTGGAGACAGAGAGAGAGCGGAGAAGAGACCGAGAGTAAGAAATTTTTTGTCCGCTCGCTTGAAGCACCCTCGACCTTCGTGGGAAGCGAACTAGCGCGTCGCCGTTCGTCACTGCAAACTCCCGAACCAGGTAACCCCGGAAAGGTCCTGCCTCTTTCTTGCTTATTGAGTTTGAGAACGTCAAACCTAACCGACGAGATTTTGGGCAAACCGTACAAAACCCAAACTGATTTGTTGCCACTAATGTCGATTTAGAGCTCAATATACTGGATTTAAGCCAGGAACGACGTTAAATCTGAATCTGAAAGTAGTATGTCGAACTGCACATCAACTTTTTGACAAAATGCTTGAATGAAGCCCCGAATTGGAGTTCATAAAATTGATGCTTAAAATCTGTGTTGCGCTCAGTTTGTTCTAATATTATTGCATTATTACTGAACCTGGGTTTCTCTTTGATTTTGGGACATATCATTTGATGCACGAGTCGGTCGTGAATAACGTCTTCACGTCGGAAAATCCACAGTCCTCGTCGGAGAAGTCCGCTGTTAGAGGCCGCCATAGTCGGTCTTACTTTTGTCTCGTTGTGCATATACACGTTTGGTTTGCTGGAAGGGCTTTCGTTTTGCAATCGGCAACGTTAGGTGTTAACATCGAGTCGATTGGAGTTCTGGCGTGAGTTAGTTCAATGAAGTTTCAGTATTGAGTTCGTCGAAGAAAAAGCCATGGCGAAGAAGATCTCGTCGTGCGAGACCGCCAAAGAAGAAGACGACGCAGAGCAAAAGAAAAGGGCAAAAAGATATAAAAAAATAAAAAATTGAGATTAAAAAAATCAGAAGAGAACCAAAAATTCGGATCAAGTGGCCAGGTCAGGGAGTTGTGGTTGAAGAATAGGATGGGCTTTTTTTGAGCGTGTGGGCTAGATGATTTTTGATAGAAGATGGGCTTGAGATAGTTTTTCTTGTGAGGGATATGGGCTTGTTACAGTTCTAGTCGAGCTGGGCTTTATTTAGGTTGATACACTGGGGCTTGAATTGTTGTAGAGGCTAACCCATCAAATTCGGGTCGGGCCATACTCGGACTGGGCCCTAGGGCCGGTCCGATTTCGGACCCAACCTTGACCGGTAAGGTCCGAGTCCGACAACAATCGGACCGGTTTCTCTGACCCGAGCCGAGTCACATATTCCAGAATTAAAAATTCAAAAATTAATAAAAAATATAAATCATTAAAATAATTAAAAATTAAAAATGTAAAAAAAAATAAATAGAAAAAAAATAGAAAATGCTTAAAATAGGTATTCATGAAATTTTTAAGTTTTTTTAGCATTAGATTTAGTTTAGTTTCATTTAATTAGTATACATGTAGCATAGTCCTAGTGGAGTATCATTTTGAAAGAAATTAAACTTGATTTGAATATAGCTCATGGGGTTCATGTCCTAGGGCTTATAACGTGGCCATGTATATTCTTTGCTTGGCTTGTATTAGGTTTTCTTTTTGGCATTTACTTTAAAAGTCATTTCAATACTTGGGTGCTTGTTTAACGTACCGTTTTTCAATAAATTGGTTGTTTATTGCTTTCTCAGAATAGGTTAGGATTAATTTAGACTTTGAGGAAACTGAACCCTACAAAAACATTTGCATGATCATTTAGCAACTTTGATGCCTTTAGGACTATAATTAGCAATCAAGACCGTGTGACCGCTTAAGTAATGACCTTCTAAGTTAGAGGTACCGAAAGGACGCTAATAGACATTGGCATAATCAAGTTCCTGACTCTAAAATTTCTGGTTGCGCAGGAATCGAGATAATACTCTAGCGTTTCAATTAATTTCTAGTCGACCTCAATAAGCTAATGACGATTCTTAGAAATATTTAGGTTACTAAGAATTAAAAAAGAAAAGAAAAGAAAAAGAAAAAGGAATCCAACATCGCACGAGGTATGAGCTTGGGAGAGCCCGCCCTTAATCAAGGGCCGTTGGCTTGAATTAGGCAATACCCTAAATCTATTTATTTTCCCTTTCGAACAGAAAGGGTAGGTTGTGATAGTTTTTTTTTTTGGCCAAGAAGAATCCAACTCTTCTTTTTGTATATCATGCTCCTATCAGATACTTGGCAAGTAATTGAACGATTCTCTTTTAATACTACTACATAAGCTATTCACCACACAATAATAATATTAGCTGCAACTTGGTCATGTATATGTCTAGATGATCACCAAAATCTTTCCACCGTAGTTGAAATAGCTTTTTACACCTTGTTAGCAAGTTTTCTAACAATATTGCCCTCAAAATTTTGATTGAAGGTTTTAGAGATTAATGATCTCAAAGCCTAGACTTTTGTTACACTCTAAGGGTCCCAGGCCTCACCTCAATGGACGAGGGACCTAGGCCCTAGCGCCGGGTATCTAGGCATGGGTACCGAGATCCTGTGCTCAGCCTTGATGGACAAGGCTCTAATTGTCGAAGATCCATGTGTGGACACCAAAATCCGAAGCCTAGCCTTGATGGACCTAGGCTCTTGAGTTTAGGCTTTAGGGTTCCAGTCACAGGTATTGGGGTCCCGAGCCTTGCTTCGAAGGCCTAGGCATGAGCACAGGCAGTTATGCATGGGCATCTACGTACCTGATTTGCAGAGGGCCAAGCCTAGGATCCAGTGTCCGTGCTTAGCTTTCCGCTTTCTTATACGCAAGTCAATAGCATTCGAATAGTGCATGTCGATTTATTAAAAAAAAAAGGTAGGTTATTATTTTCAAATGACATAAAAAATTTCCAATTTATTTCGGATTTCAGTTAAGTACCAGGAAATATGATCATTCTCAAGAAGATGATTTATTGGAATTTTTTTCTAAACTTGTCGAATTTTTCACGAAATAAATGGAGCTGTAATATAATGTCGGCTTGAATAGAGATGTAGTGCCTAGTTTTCTTGAAGTTTTTTTTGAGACCTTTCTTTGGTGATGGGAAGAACCCTCTTGTGAAATTTTTGGTCTTAGTAACACTAAACACCTTACCAGGTGAACTGACTAATTTGCCCTTATTACATCACATGTGCTGTATTTGTTATGACGGGAAATCGGAGATAGAATTCTGGCTCGAACGTCCTCCCATGTGAAAAAGCAGACCTAATGAAGTAGAAAAGAAATGATAGAACATTGACTGAGACAACCATGAAATTACAGGAGGCAGACAAATTATAATAAAACCAACTGCTTGTCGTGCCAAACATAATAGTGAGAACAAGCATTTTAGAATGATGATCATCCTTATTTATCTTCATAATCGAGTAGAAAAGGTAGTGTTTGGGTTCAATTTAGTTTCGCTATTTTAATAAACAATATGATCTCTTTATACTTTTGTTTGTGTTTTTTTTTCTTGTTTGGCTAAGAATTTGATTAATTTTTTCCCATTATATTGAGTTTTATTGAAAAGATATTTTAGCAATACAATCAGTCTGCGTTTGGCTGTCAACTCAAGCTATTTTTCTCATGGGACCCAAACTCGTCTAACCCAAACCAACAATCTGATTACGATTTATTTAGCGTTTGGGTTGCCTAGGAATTTGAAACGTAACTTGCTTTTCAATCGAGGGTATAGTGATTGTTTAGTTACATTGAAGATTATATGCATAAATATATTATGAGCAAGACTTTGCAAAGTAGGTTGGAGTATATATCACGAGGGTGTAGTGATTGAATAATCGCAAGATCAGGTATATACAACTGACAAATTAAGTAATTTGTCTGAAAATGGAAGCTTGGTTCCCTTTTGGTTAGATATTATATTGTTTAGTGTACTAAGACCGTCATAAGCATATATACAAAAGAATTATGTTTGATGTTGATCAAGAAACTGAAACACTCATTGTATAGAACATTAGTATCCTTCCAATATCACATTTCTACAGACTCCTTATATTTCTTTATTTGAAATTCACATGCAGAAAGGGGCTTTCAGGCCGGAGAAGAGCAATGTTCAAGTGTTGAAACACAATTCAAGTCGTATGTCGAGTAGATTCGAAAACTGTCTAATGCAACCTATGACGGCTTGGTACCTAGACTTGTTCTTCCAAACCATCACATTGGCAATGGATTGATGTATAGAGAAGTCACATGCTTTTTATACATGGTTCCAACATGAGTGTAGAGATCCTTTTCATCTTGACACACCACATGCATGGCTAGTGTAAAATTGAGAAATCGCACCAGGAGTAGCTTGGGGACAACAGTCGGACAGCGCAACCCTTCGTTAATGTCCTTCCATGCATCGGCCACTTGTTTATGGAGTTCCTCCTTAAGCTCTTCCTCCAGATCTCCATATTGTTTCATGAAAAACTCCATTGAAGATGCGCTATGACCTCTTTGTCGTTCAAACTATAAACAAATATCTTGTGGAAATTATTTTTTCCCCTATTGATAAAATCTATTGGACAAACTTTAGATAAATTAATGTTGTTCGCTAGTATAGCATTTATATACCTTGTGTCCGGTGATGTCATCCATGAGCTGATCGACTACTTTCACAGCCTTCACCATCTTGGGGTTGCTGTATAACAACTAGTCAAAAGCATCTTTTGTTGTAACATCTCCCATTCTTAGCAACAACGTCACCAATAGCAATTCAATAATAGAGGTTGCTAATGCAATGGGTATGTACTCCTCCATCATCGGTACGTGATTTTGGTGGAACCATTTGGCTTGGTGAAGTACGCTCTCACTTGATTTTTCATCTAAGGATTCATTATCAAACACAAAGCCATGTCAATATTCAAACTTCAATGTGTTCGGTGGACTTAAATATATGACAGTCTCTCATCCCTATCCAAAACTCGATATCTTGTTGCCAGTGGATGGAATAAAATTGCATTTGATTGATATAACCTCAAGTGGCTAGCATGGTGACGGCGGCAATCAACCGGGCAAGGTTCGAGCTCACTGGCCTCAGGTGAGCTTGAGGTCATCGATGAGTGGTGCGCGCCTCACCAACTTCTATCTAGTGAGGCTCAAGCTCACCAAATTTAACGAGACTCAAGTTGGTCAGCATCAAGCGAGGCTCAAGCTTGCCGATTTGGCGAGCTTGGCATCCGGCGAGTTGTGGCCGGCCAAAGAAAAATAAGAAAGAGAAAAACTAATAAAACATTAATTTTTTTAAATAAAATAAAAATATTAAATATTTGATTTTTTTTAAATCAAAAAATTTGTGCATTAATTTGTATTGCATGAAAGTGTTTTAGCAATACCATTTTTTTTTTTGGTATTGCATCATGCAATACAAAAGAATGATTTTTCACATATAAACAAATATTATTTTCATGTCAATTATTAATTTATCAAACTTTTTTATCAAGAATTCTTCAAAAGTATTTGAATTTAAAGGTTTCTGACATTTTTTTTATTTTTTATTTTTACTAATTTGTTGACATTGTCAACCAAAGGAAAGAAAAATAAAATAAAATAAAAGGGAAAAAAGGAAGAAAAGTTGAAGAAGAAAGGGCCAAAAATCTGATCGCGGGAGAGAGAGCGGTGGGAGAGGTGGGGCCCAGGAGGGGCGGAAGGCTTCCGACGCGCGGTGGAACCGGGCGACACGTGTCGCCCGGTGAATGAGATGAGATTTGGACACGCTGGCCTCTTTCTCCTGTCCAGTCCAGTAGTATTTCCTCCTTCGGCCTTCGGGGCTTGCCGGGGATGTGCTGTCGAAGTAAGTATACAGCTGTAGGAAAATCGCCACCTTCTCCTTCTCCTGATGCTATAATGAGGAAAGCCGCATTTGGGGAGATGTTTCCGGCTCGGACAATACCGCCACCAGCGGTTTTCGCTTTCCCCATGTTACGTGAACCAAGCCTACAGATCGCCGACGCGTGGCATACGAATCCGTATAGGCAATTTTGGGTGGGGAGTCGGGCAGCCGGTCTCTTCTTCTTTTCTGTTATTTTATTTTATTTTATTTTATTTTGACAAAATGCATAGGACTTTAAAGACAATATAAGATATGAAAGAGAGAACTTGAAAATAGCCACTTTCTTTTTGTTCCTTATCTAATCTTTTGTGATTTGCACATTGTTCCCTTCTTCCTAGGTGCATTATTCTTTGACAATTCAACGTGCCGTATATGGATATTATGTAAAGTTTTAGGGCATGTAGCAGTAATGAAAAGAGAGAAAAAGATTGAAAGGAGTGGAAAAATGCGAAGAAAAATGAAAGCGACAAAGGTGACAAAATAGAAGGTTAATATAGATTATATATAATATACATATATAGTGAAAAAATGTTGAACCCTAACACTATTATTCGGATTGATAAGTCCATGATGTGAAACCCTAAACTTGTGGTTTCCTTTCTTGCACGAGAAATGAGATTAAAAGGGCATAGTGATAGCACCACTCCGCTTATGAACGTTGTTTGCATAGTTAACATTCCCTACCATATCATTTAAAATACATAATATTCATTCATTTTGTCTACATATCTTTCTAAATAATAGTTTGAAGAAAACCCAATGGCAATGGATGCTGACATGCTTCGCTTTGGCTTAGTGAATCTATGTTCCTTACATTTTCTGCAATTTATTTACTATTTTGATTATTGATCGTTATTTTTCTGATTATGCACTTGTATGATTACCATTCAGATGTAAGCAATATAAGATAAAAGGGATAATTACTGCATGCAAAGCATTTTCCAAATAATTTTATGAAAGTGAAAGAGTCTCTATGGTCTAAACAAGCTAGTTGGAAGTTGGATTCTAATTGAATGAAGTATTATCAATAAAGGAAAAAAGGGAAAGAAATAAATTAGCCATTCAAATAAATATCAATAATACATAATATCTCAAAAAAAAATTAATAAGCAACTTTCTTTTTATACACCAGTTAACATGCTTCCATCTTTATCCTTACCAGATGTTATCTACCTTCATAATGAATAATGATTCAAAATTTTCCTATTGAAAACAAAAGATTTCGAAGAGGTGATATTTATATTATGAACTACGGAAATTCATAGCATATAACTCATAAGCATAAAATCTTTTTTGAGCTTTGTCCAACGGGTGGATTAGTTTTTAAAATTCAAGTTAGATAATACTTTTTACACAAGTTATTCATTATCATAAGAAGTTTCACAATTTACGCAACATAAGGTCCGAAATAAAATCACAAGGTGCGAAGTGCAATTCTTGAGAATTATTTTACCGATCTTCGAAGTTCAATATTTATTTTTCTTAATCAAGACAATTACTTTTAAGATTAGAAGGAAGAAATTACACGTTTCTTCTTATAATCCCTCAAAAGCTCGCTCAAAATCTCACTCTCTCTCGTCGCTGTCTGTCCACCCAGAGAGAAAGAGAGAGGAGAGAGATTGAACTCTTCTAATAATCTCTACATTCTCCTTCTACCTTAGTCGAGTACAGCTCAGGCTTTCTTTTTCTTTTTTTTTTCCCCTTTTTTTAACTACCAAAGAAGAGAAATCCCGTTCTCTCACACGAAACGTCCAGCTAGTTGTTCGTGCTCTACAGGGCTTGCCAGCATCAAGCGGATTCATGCAAAACGGCCGTCTCACGTCCGTGGGACCTCCCGGCATCTGTCCAACCATCATCATCACATCATTCCACCAATCATCTCCTCCAATTCATTACGCCTTTATTAACATAGACGAAAGGACAGATCTTTGGTCAAACGAAGAAAGTGCAGGTGGTGGGTGGCTGAAGCTTCGAGAAATTGGAAAGTGGTGATATTCATTCTGTAGTGGAAGGAACAGTGTATGGGAATAGATATGAGCAGGTCTTTAAAATATTCAATAAGAGAAAATAGGTGGGAGATCTGCCTTGGAGTGAAAGACTTGCCTATGGCACATCTCCCTAGTTAGACTCACCTCGGAAGAAAAGTTTGGATGAGAATTGGGGGTCTTACGAGGAAAAAGTAAAACCCTCGGGGGCTTAATGAAAGACTGCTATGTTAACTAGCTTGATGAGGCTGTCTAATTAACCCTACCCAGCATCCATCCGTCAGGGCTGGTGCTGCAAAGCACCTATTGTCTTGCCTGCCTTGCAGCAATCCTCGTAACTGGATGGCACGATGGTACCCTTGGTTAGAAGGATTGCCTTCGAAAGGAAAAGATCGTGGGATATTGATTTCTCGATTAGAAGAGAAAGTCGAGAGCTCCACCAGTGGTCCGGCTTCCTTTAATCGTAGTATTACAATTCTTCTGTATTTGTTTTGGTCAAATGATCCTTCGGCCTTTGCATGCGTTAAATAAATTACAATGTTCCAAAATATATACAAAAAAAAAAAAAAAAAAAAAAAAAGATGGGAGATGTCGCAATAGAGAACAATCATTAGGGGCAAAAGAGTAATTTGGAAAGATAGAGGAGAATTACAATATTACCATTGACAAAATCATGTGCTTGGCACTCGCAAATAGAAAAAAAGGAGGAAGGGTTAACGACTTAGGGAGTTTTGCATAAAGGGTGAAATTTTGGGAGTACATGTGTACTGCTCTAAATTTTCATGTGAAATTAATGTAAGTTTTTTTTTTTAAAATCAAAACCGCTCCCTAATTCCTACAACCATAAGATATTAAACATATGTTGTAGATTTTATGTACTTTCATAGTTAAAGTCCTATTCAACGACTAGTGCAAATCTAAAAACATCATACATGGAAGGCGTGCATCAATTAGATTAGTATAGTTGTTTTTATTTAAAAACCCCGTCCTCTAACCTCTTCTTCGTATTATATTGTTTATAGATAATAACAAACTTAGATAACAAAATTCACTGAAATAATTTCACGGGATTATAAAATTACTTTACTATGGAATTATTTTATTGCCAAAATTCGCTTTGATCTTGTTTTATGAAACCCTATTCATATAGGTGCACCCACAGCAAGTTGAGAACAACTTACAACCTATCACAAACTAAATTTTGCATGGACTTCATGCAATTAATTGGTGTTCCACATAATGAAGAGAAACATAAGATTGCTTTATCTAATTACGGAGAAGGCATGGATGGATAGGGTAATTAGGAAAAAAATGTACAGAAAAATAACAAAAAGAATAAGCATTATAATCCATTTTTACATCCAATCAGCTATTGAAGGAAAGATTAATAAACATTATACTCTTATGATGGAAAGTTAACTGCTTTCTGCTGCTGATTGCAACTTTGAGTGCCAACTTGGTCCTCTTTGCCTTCTCTCGGCGCTCGTCATCCCTAGGCTTAATCGACGGGACGACAACCTTGCCTTTCTCTCCTTGCCGGCGTTGCAGCAGCGACATCCCCTGGTGTAGGATCGCCAAAGCACCGTTGCTAATTCTTGCTCTACGCGTCGCGGTGCCGTCATCACACTTTAACCTTCGTGCCTAGGCTGCACTCGGGGTTTCTCCTTCGAAGATTGAAAGACGCCTGTCGACTCCTTCCGTAGCACCACGGCAAGTTCTTGTGCCCATCATCTAGTCGTGATGCCCACCAATTCTCTCGACGAAGCTTTGGCACCTCACCTTGTGTGCCCAATAGTTTCGTTGATCATTGCCGATCATCACCCTCGTCGCACTGACCAATCACCAGCCCTCTCTACATCGCGCTAAACACCGGCACTCGGTAAGTCGAGGTAAGTGTAATCTTGTAGTTTATTTTTGACAATATAGTTTGTTTTGATGCATGTTATTTAGTCGAATGACTTAGGTTTTCATGATTCGATTATTTCCCTGCATTAACTGAGGCGTATTGGGCCTTTGAACCTTAGACACTAAGGTCGGATCCTAATACACATAGTTCAAAATTAATACATAGTTCATAAGATCACATTATAGTCCTAGAATTTAATTTGCTATTTTCATAGAATGAAAATAAAAATAAAAATAGCACTTCATATTGATCAGTCTCATAGGATTAGTACATAATAGTCTTAGAATAGAAAATGCATGCACATTTAATAGGCTATAGAGGGCATTTGTCTTTCTGTTAAGGAAAAGAACAAAAATACATTAGAAAGTCTCGTGTAGATTGCATAGTTAACATTCCATATCATATCATTTAAAATTCATCATGCACAACATTCATTCATTTTGTCTGCATATCTTCCTGACTAATAGTTTGAAGAAAATCTAGTGGTGATGGATAGTGACATGCTTTTTCTTTTGGCTTAGTGAATCCAAGTTCCTTGAATTTTTTGTAGTCTATTTACTACTTTGATTATTGGATGTTATTTTTCTGATTATGCACTCATATGATTACCACTTATAAGTTAGTGGTATTGGATAAAATGGATAAAGACCGGCTGCAAAGAATTTTAAAAATAATTTTATGAAGGTGAAAGAGTCTTTGTTGTCAAAACAAGACAATTTGGAAGTTGGATTCTACTTGAACAAAGTTTTATCGATAGAGAGAAAAAAAAAAAAGGGAAAGAAATAAAATAGCAATTAAAAAAATCAATAATACATAATTTCTTAAAAAGAAATAACTTTGTTTTTCCATTATTATTCTTATCTAACATCATCTACCTCCATAACATATAATGATTCAAAATTTTCGCATTGAAAATTATAGAAGATTTTGAAGAGAAGATATTTATATTAGGAAGTACGGAAATTTGGAGGATGTAACTTGTAAGCATAAAATCTTTTATTCTCTAGGTTGGTTAGTTTTTAAACTTCACATTTGATAATACTTTTTTACATGAGTTATTTATTATTGTAAGAAATAATCGACAATTTAAGCAACATAAGGTCCAAAATAAAGTTACAAGGTGCGAAGGGCAAATTTGGGAATTATTGTTTTACTGAAATTCGCAGTTTAATATTTATTTTTCCCTTAGTTAAGGCAATTATTTTTTAAAATCAGAAGGAAGAAATTAGACGTTGCGTGATACAATACTCGAAAGCCCGCTTGAAGTCCTCTCTCTGTATCTCTTCCCTTGTGGGAGAAGGAAACAGCTCAGCATTTTTTTTTTTCCTTTTTTCTTTTACTACAAAAGAAGAAGAGGATCTCGCCCTCCGCTCTTCTCCTTGCGAAACGCCTTAGCCCTAAAACCCACCACCCTCCCTTCGCTCAAAAGCTTCAAAACCCTCACCTCCTTCCTTTTCCATCCTCTCTTCACTTCCCACCAACAACCACTACCACGACCCCGCCCGTCGTTCCCCGATGGTCTCCTCCTCCTCCTTAGCCGGCCACGGCCGCCCCAAGGTGGTCGTCATCATGGGCGCCACCGGGTGTGGCAAGTCCCGCCTCTCCATCGACCTCGCCTCCCACTTCCGTTCCGCCGAGGTCATCAACTCTGATAAGATGCAAGTCTACCGGGGCCTCGACATCACCACCAACAAGATCCCCTGGGCCGACCGCCGCGGCGTCCGCCATCACCTCCTCGGCTCCCTCGACCCGAATGACGGGGAGATGACCCCGTCGCAGTTCTGCTTCATCGGCCACAAAACCATCTCCAGCATCGCCTCCCGCGGGAATCTCACCATCCTCGTCGGTGGTTCCAACTCCTTCATCCACGCTCTCCTGGCGGATCAGTTCGACCCGGAGGCAGAAGCGAGACCCGAGCTGAGGTATGACTGTTGCATTCTGTGGGTCCACGTGTCGCCGCCCGTCCTGCAGAAGGGCCTGCCGAAGCGCGTGGATGGAATGCTCCGCATGGGCGCTTTCGATGAGCTCGCCGGATACTACGACCTGCGCCGGACCGACCCGGGGGCTTGGGCCGGGCTGAGGAAGGCCATAGGCGTGCGCGAGTTCGACCGATATTTCGAGAAGTACCCGCCGCTGAGGGGGCACGCGTGGGGGCAGGAAGATGCAATGGAGCGGGACGACGATCCGGAGCGGGAGGGTGCATACCAGGAGGCGCTAAGCGAGATAAAGGAGAACGCGAGCCAGCTGATAAGGCAGCAGATTGAGAAGATCAGTGAGCTGAGCAGGAGCGGGTGGAAGCTGCATAGGCTGGACGCGACGAAGGCCGTCCAGCTGGCGATGGCGCCCGAGGAGGAGGGCAGCGGTGGCGGCAGGTCGCGCGACGTTTGGGGGCTTGACGTCGTGGGGCCGAGCGTGAAGATTGTGAATCAGTTCTTGCAAGGGAACTAGGTGGCGTGTTCTCGGTCTTGATTTTTCTCTCTATCGTATGTTTAAGTGTCTGGGAAGGAAGGAGAGAGAGCGTCAGAGAAGTGGGCCCGGTTTTCGTCCTTTGTCTGCCCTCTCCATACACGTGGCGCTGTGTGAGTGGTCCGGGACCACGCTGACGTGGTGGTCCCGGACCACCCAATATTTTCTCGGATGGGAAGAGGTCAAAAAAACACTGAATTTCTGTCAGTAGGGGTGCGTAATATTGACGTCGAGCCCGCCAGCGGGCTCTTCTCCTTCTTATTATTATTGTTATTATTATTATTATTATTATTATTTTGCCCTTTTTGGGGCACTGTACTCAAATAATGTTTTGATATGCCTAGACTGCCAACGAAGTACGTAAATTTGTCTGTTTTTGTATATTTCGGCTGGCAAAAGGAAGGAAATTTTAAAACCGAGCCGGGGGGGGGTGGGGGCCACCACCGTCATCTGTTACCGCCGTGCCTATAAGCCCTTTGATGGGACTTGGTGCTAGCTGTAGCTATTGCCCCTCGCCTCAACTCTCTCTTCAGGTTCGAGCGCTCTTGTCGAGAGCTTCGCTCATGCATGCGAAGAAGAAGAGGAAGATGACGATGATGAAGAATAAAGAAACATGATTCGTTTTTAAAAAAGAAATTTTGGTGCGGAGGAGGAAGGGTGGGTTTTGCTTTTGTTAATATTATTTGGACATGACAGTGCCGACACCTGCTCGCCGCCGCCTCTTGTTCATGACCCACCTCCTAATCAAGACTTTATTGTGAGCCACATGGGGTTCGAGCAACCGAGACGCGAGTGTCCGAAACGAACCCACGAATCTTGTCTCGTACGTGGAAATTTTCAAAATTCATTACATGCGATCCGAAGTCCCGTGACAAGAAGAAGGCGAAATAACTCTCCTCGAATTTTATACCATTTCCGGACTTTTCGGCAATGCCCCGAATAGGAGAAAAAAGGAGGAGAAGAAGAGACCCGCTGCCCGACTCCACATGCCAGAAACCACACCCAAAATTGGCCGACGCGACCCGTGTCGAACCCAAATCGATCGAGCCAGCCCCCTCCGGACAGAGAGAGAGAAACCGGTGTTTTTGACCGCTTTAGAAATACGCAACAAACAGGAGAGAGAAAAATCAAGAACGAAGTGAAAGCAAACTTTCGAAGTCAAACCTACTAATCTTGGTGTTCGACTATCCTCTTTAGTATTTTTATTAGTGGAAGAACGGAAAAAGGCCAAAAACAAAAAAAAAAAAAAAAGAAGAGAGAGAGAGAGAGAGGACCGAAGGAAAACCCAAGTTTGAGAGAGAGAGATAGACGTGGGTGTGAAGAGAGGGATTAGCCCTTATTTTACAGTATGGAAATAGAGGGGCGGCGGGGCAGAGGGGAGGGATTAGTGATAAGATTCACGGTTGGGTTTTTGACATTTTCCGTTTTGTTCCCCCACTTGGTTCGTCTAGTTACCTGCGAGGATAACATCGAAAGTTGGTTTCCGCCTATGTTTGACAAGTTCTTGCGGGGCGTGGTGGGGTTCGACAGATGGATTTTTTAATCATACACATCTTTCGCCAAGGGAAAGGGATAATTACACGAGTTCAAACTCAAGTTCGACTTGTTGCTCAATTAGAAATAACTTCAACATCAATTGATTTTTTTTTCATTTTTACTTTCAATGGAATAAATGAGAATGCAATTAAATTTGTGCTTATTCCAAATCCTCATTTAAATAGACTAATAAGGGTTTCATGTGAAAGTTTATAGGAGTGGAATCGTCCATTTTACCATCAATGTTATCACTTTTCCATTGGGTCTATTTGCATCACATATTTTTTTGCCGTACCTCATATTTTTGTTTGCCCCTCTCATTGATTTGGTACTCATTCGTCCATGGTTATGTCTTTTGAATGTGCCACTAACGCGAGGTGGAAAGGAGATGGCAAACATAATAAATTACTTTTGGGAATGAGCCAATCCGGATTCATTTAGCATATTGACTCATGCATAAAATCGAGAATCACCACAAATTTATCTCCGATTTTCAACACGGGATATTTCACCTTCCAACATGATACTGAATTGAATATCTTGTCAAACACTACCGAAACTAGAGCTCATATGCAGCACATTTGCCTTTGTTTTGGAAATAGAAACGAAAAAAAATTAGCTTTATGTATAGTCTATCGCTAAAATACTCGTTAGTCAAATGCCGAGCGAGATACAAGATATAAGATTCTATTATAGCTACAATGTCCCCTCTCTTAATCAATTCCTAATTATATTGTGTATGTCTCTGAACAAAATTCAAGCACAGAATTAGTGGCCACTCGACGTGGCTTTATCACATGATTAGACATCTTAATCATACGCCAGAAGAGAACATTTGAGATTGTCTGCATGTTAACACTGAGTTTTATGGGGAAGAGTTTTGTGTAATCTCGAAAGACGCAATTTTAATCTGGTCATTAATCCAAAAATTAGTTGGCCGAGGATGCGTCAACCCTGCCATTCCTGCCTTTGTTTTATATGCACCTTAATTTAAGTGATCGAGGAGGTGTTAAAGAGAGAATCACGGTTGCGCCACCTTTCCGAAAATGTGCAAGTTCCCGTACTCTCCCGCGGGCCATCCTCCACGGATTGGACATTTGTAAGTAGTCACGCTAGCGACCGCGTTCTATCTTAATGGGGATGATTAAGCCTTTTTGATTAATAAGCGCTCTTTTCTTCTTCACTTATGGGGGAACAAGACATGAGTGGATGCGATGCTTGTCCTTTTGTACTCTGTGTTGGTAGTTTGTTCGTAAAATAAATTAAGAGATGGATTATCCCACATTGAAAAGATATGAGTTTGTGCATTGACGAGATTTACACTAATCAATGTTTATTATTTTTTATTTATTAAAATTTGGATTTATTCTTTTATAAAAATTAACTATAACGTTCTGTTGAAACAATGTGACTACTAACAAAAAAGTTACAATTATTTTTATTTATTAATTATTTTATTTGAAAATTTTCCTATCGTTTCAATGTAACCTTTTGAAGACGTCACTTTGCAACATTTTTTGAAAGGTTGCCTTTGTTCATTAAGATTGAGATAAGTACGTTAGTTTAATGTAAATCAAGTCTTTTCGAATTTTCTTTTCTATTCCAATTGTTTCCCTAAGAGACTTTGTATAAATACTATAATTGTTATCTAGTATTTTCAATTGAGACTTTGTTGTCTTCTAGAGCAAATTTGCTGGTGACAATTAACGTTATAAGGCAAATAATTTTTTAAAGAAAGTGATATCACACCTCAAAATCTATTTCATTGTTCAACCTTATTCGTTCGTGATATTTACCAAGCACTTTGTGTGTTCAGTGCATTTGTGCCTCATGGGGGTGGTGTTTATTTGGAAGAGACTTTAAGCTTTTTCCCTATATTTGACAAGATTTTGCGTGGTTATTATACATGACCCACCTCCGCCGTTATCAATTAGGTGATTAAGCTTTGAAAAATCACTGAGTATTTAAATTGGTGGCGATAGATGGAAAACTATGAATAGTGTATGTAACTTGCTCGTTACTTCTCTTGTTGCACGAGCGGGTAGATGCTTTTATGGAGGTGGTGCAAAAAGAACGTCAAAGCTTCAAGAGTATTCAGAGTCCTTGTCCGACGAAGGACGCGAAGACAAGTAACATAAGCATATTAAAATGGGGGAGAGCCCACCTACCAAGTTTACCCGCTTTTAGAGCAATGAAAATGGTGTTATGGAGATGAGAATGTTCTCGTCCGATCCCCCACTGCCCATCATATCGATTCCTTTTTTCTATTTAGGAGAAGGGCGGGGCGATTTAGAGTTTTGATCGAGGGAGCTCCAAACGTAGCACGCAAGCAAGTCACTTTGACCATTAGGAGCCATCAATTGACGCGATAAATCTGGCCAAAAAGTATACTTACTCCTCTTCCGAAATCAGCTTTCAAAGGATAGGGTTTGATCCCATACGTTCCCAAATATCAAGAAAAACGATCATCAGTGGCTACCGACTAAGCCATGTGGCGTAAATGGTGAGGCTCGGAAGGGATGGAGATGGGACAGCGGGGGTGTTCAAAACTCGTTGACCTAAGAAAGTAGGATGCCTTTTTACTAATCATCACTTAGTTTCGGTCGCCTTTCCATAACCCAACCCATACCCAGTCTGTCACGGCATGCGTAATAAAATTTCTAGAAGAGATATCAAATCTCTTTTTTTTTTTTTTTTTTGACAAACGATATCAAATCTCTTAGATAAATTTCTGAATAAAGAAATGTATTTGATTATGATTCAAAATTTCTATTTTTCAAATAAAAATTCATTTAATAATATGATAAAATTTCTATTTCTAGGGATAACGATAGTTGGTGTCCGATGGCCGACGACCGGCAACGGGTGGATGGAGTCCGATGGCCCGACGTTCGGTGGCAAGCGGTTGACGATTAGCAATGGGCGGCCGTAGTTCTACATTCGATGGTGGGTGGCTTGCATTTGAAATCTGGGTCCACCGCGAGTGGGTGGCCGACATTCGGTGTCCGGTGGTGGCGGCGGGTGGCCGACGGACATTTGGTGGTCGACAATGGGCGCTTGGCATCTCACAGCTGTGGGTGGGCAACGGGCGATGATGAGAGTAAATGATAAGAAGAGTTTTAATTTCTCGCTTTGTTCCAAAAATAGAAAAGTTAAAAATTTTAGTTTTTAATTTTTGCTCCAAATTTATTTCTGAATAGAAATCTATTCTAGAAAAATTATATTATATTATCAAATGAATTTCTGTTCTAAACTTATTCTAGGGAAAAGAAAAATAGAGAAATTGGGAAATATAAATTTTGTCATACGTGCCCTAAATGCCTATAGAGAAGAAAAAGAAAGAATCTGGCTTCTTCAATTGGAAAATGAATGATTTGAAAATCATTTTTTCGAAAATTAATTGTTTATATCACTTATAAAAATAGATGAACGATAAATAATTTCATCGTACATGAATATATTTAAGATAATGAATATATTTTTTATTTTCTAATTATTTTAGGCAGTACAAATGATCATTTTTAGGAAAATATTTTTCTTATCGTCGATTTTCTAGCGAAACAAACAGAGCCTAAAATTTATGATGATATATGATTTTGTCCAATATCAAGACTCAAATGTGATTATCAATCGATTGACGTAATAATTTCTAATACTCTACCAAGTTCATTCAAAGAAATTAAGGTCGAGCACCTTGATTTCAACGGGTTATGACTTTTGATTTGGGAAGAGTTAGGGAGCTCGTACACATACTTTAATATGTTCATTCACAGCTCAATACTATGGTTCCGTCTTGAAGACGCAGAAAGCCACATTTTTGTTTTTTAGTCGGAAGAGGCTGATAGCTAGTTTAAATTCTAAAAAAAAATTCTCACTTTCTTTGGTTCTTTGAATTCGACTCCCCAGCCACACGTCCATAGCTCATTTTCATGTTAAGTTACTAATTTACGGCTTCATTATATTCAAGATATAAATAAATTATATTTCTAATTTAGTTTTTTTAATATTTCAAATTTTAAATATATTTTTAGGAAAGTCCGAGCCTTTTGAACTCCTCAATCCGGAGCCTAAGAACTGATCAAGCCCAAACCTAACGGTCAGACAAGCTCGAAAGTTCAAATCTAGAGTAAAAAATCCAACTGGATTCATTTGGACTTATTCAGGATCCTAGGTCTTTCTACGTACTCCCAATTAAAAGTAAAAGTTAGAACTAGCAAGGATATTGCACATGGGTGACGGTCCCTGGCATGTATGGATGTACTTTTGATGTCTTGACAAATCTTAATGGCTGATAAAAACTGCACTAAAAAAATGAATGGGTGAGATTTATTGAGGCATCAAGAAGATCCATGTCCCTTGCGTGTATAGCCGACCTGACCGAGAGAGCTCGAAATCTAGATCTCCGGAAGAAAAATGAAGAATTGGTTGAAGAGGGTAGAACCAAAGAACCATCCAATGATGCATGTGGGACTGAGAACAACTAAAAAATAGGGCTTCACATTTATAAAAGCTACAAATCGGCGAATGGATGTTTTATTACAAAACAAAATCCTCTTTTTTTTTCCCCAAAGATCTTATTGCGTTTCTTTTACGAACCAAACTTTGACCGAACATAAGTTTTTTGTCCCATATATGATTGATTGATTTTTATGTCCATAAAAATATTAAAATGTTCCCAAGATCTTTCAAAAAATGCAGTATGATCTTTGCAAGAAAATGTTAGGATCATGGATTTTTTTAAACGAGCCTGTCTGCCCTGGCTGTGAAAGACTTGTTTACCTACTTATTACAGAACAATTTTTTTTTTTTTTTTTGGCCCCTTAAAGAGACGTGAAGGATTGTACTACCCATTTACGCAAATGTTCTCTCAAAATTTACTGTGTCAAGCGTTAAGGCCTTTGCTTGATCAAACGCCATTCTCACCTCCTATCCCCTTATCGTATCCTGTCGACTTTTTGTTTCCATACATGTATCTCGATCGTAGAAAGAGGAGAGAAGAAAGGAAGGAGAAAGGAGGAAGAAAAAGGCTTGTCAGCGTGAGGGTAATAAAGTAGGAAAATTTTCAATGATGTTGACAGTCACCATCCCCACAGATGGAGCTGAAAAGATCGCGACAGGGACCACGACAAATTTGGACTTTAACGTTGAATTTCTTGCCGTGTTCTCGAACCTTCCAAATGATAGTCCCTTTAATATTCCGAATGCCCGTTTGACGAAAATCCATGTGAGGGCGGGATCTCTAGATTTGATCGTGTGTGGGGCTTCCAGTCTAATTTTTTTTTTTTTTGGGTAAAAAAAAGCCCTTATTAATGCGTCCTAATTAATACATCAATTTAACCATCGAAGTTTACTTCAAAATGTCTCAAGAGAGAGGTGAAGGGTTTGAATCCCTACTTTTTCTGTGTTGGGATATGGATAATTTAGATTTAGGTGTGAGTTTCACCCCTACGCTGTAGGTGGCCGGGCAAAGTCGAGTCACCTAGAATAGAAATAAATTAAGACCACAAAAAAAAGTGTCAATTCAAGCACGCCCCAGTGAAAAGAAGTTGCCCTTTTTCTTATCTACTTGGGATGACGTCAGGGTTTCTTTTTTTTTTTTTTTTTTGTTAATATCATTAAAAACCCTAAATTGATAAATTTGTAATAAATTTATCTCAAATTATTTTTTTATCACAAAAAACCCCTAAACTGATACATTTTGAACAAATATACCATAAACTGGTATACTTGTGACAAATTTACCCACGATTAGTTTTCATTAAATTTTAACGTCAAATTACTAAGTTGAATGACACGTGACAATTGACTGAGATACCGGTTTGGGAATTTATTTTTTGTTTGTTACAGTTGTACTGATTTTGTGATTTTACGTAGTATTATAATGAAGTATATTTTTATTACAAATGTATAAATTTGGAGTTTTTGATAATCAAAAAATTAATTTGGGGATAAATTTGTCACAAATGTACTAGTTTGGGTTTATTTATTTATTTTTTTGTTATTTGGGGTAAATTTGTTATAAGTTTACCAGTTTGAGACTTTTCATAATAAAAAAAAAAGTTGAAGGTAAATTTGTCATAAGTATACTAGTTTGGAGTTTTTCGTGGTCAAAAAATTAGTTTTGAGTAAATTTTTCACAAGTATGCTAATTTGAAGTTTTTCGTGGTATAAACCCTTTTTTTTTGGGTCTAGAAATACAAAGTTTTATATCTTTGAACTCAAGAAACAAAGCCCGAGCAGTAAATATGGACCAATGTCTATACTATCCTATGTTCTTTGTTCCTCACTTTTTCCTACTACATTTTGAGGTTTTGCTGAGGTAATTTAGGTTATATAGGTCTTTCAAATCTCGATTGAAAACTCAGTGGATACAAGTTATTGGCTAAATCCAAAGCTAAGCCCAGTCCATCTTCATTTTCTTTCTCTATATGACTCACGTTGCAACAGAGGGGAAGACAGAACAAAGACAAAAGGAGAGAGAGGAAAGCTCATGGAAGAGGAAGGAAAAAGGGGAATATTTAGGCATGCTCATGATCCGGACGACTCATCAAGCCGAATCAACACCGTTTTGCAACGTTGGTAAGTGAATGAAGCCTCCAAACGTTTGTTCAAAGGAATTGTTAAAATTAGGGCTTGAAATTTGAGTTTAGGTAAATTCTAACTCGCTACGTTTGATTGGGGAGTTTTCAGGCGGCATATGTGTAAAAATGATAGTTTAGGATGTTGTGAAGTTATAACATTTTACCGATATAAATTTGAACTTAGAGTTTGCCTAGAATGAAATTTTCAAGTTGTCACGCATGCTGATCAAGTTCCGAACAATAACATTTGAGCTGAATTTTTACTGTTTTTGATGAGGTTTTGGGATGACTAAGTTGGGGTTTTTGTAATATATCAAAGAGGCTTTCTTTGTTTTGTCCACCCCTCCTGCTGCAACGTGAGTCATATAGAGAAAGAAAATGAAGATGGGCTCGGTTGGCCTTGGGTTTAACCAATAAAATATGGGGTTGGATTTATGGCCCATATATTACATTCGCAAAAGCCCCCAACAACGACCAAGAAAAGATATGGGCCTGGCATGAGGGTGTCAACCCCGTATTAAATTTTCACCCCCAAATGAAGATGGGCTCGGTTGGCCTTGGGTTTAACCAATAATATATTGGGTTGGATTTATGGCCCATATATTACATTCGCAGAAGCCCCCAACAACGACCAAGAAAAGATATGGGCCAGGCGTGAGGGTGTCAACCCCGTATTAAATTTTCACCCCCACATCACGATCAAGAACGGGCTTGGCTCAAGCTCGGCTCGCTGTTCTGTAATGGCAAAGGTTGGAAAGAAGAAGAAATGAGCTTTTTAATGGCTTCTGGTTTTGGTGCACATGTTTAGTGAGATCTCGGGGTGGTACTGTGTGGGGCTTGGTGGAATTAGCATGTGATAAGGTTCTCGAAAAGAATTCCAGGAAAATATAATTTACGCGTCTCTACTACGGACGCATGTTTAAATATCAGGTTTTATTTTCTAACAGTAGGCCCTTAAGCCTTTACCCAGCATTGCATTAGCATAAGGTAAGATGATCATCTTGTCGTCCATCCAGCCGAAAATCGTATGCTGTTGTCAGCATAACTTCTGAATTCATCTTGTTTTGTGCACTTTCTAAACTATCTCGGACTTCTAAGCGGCATGTGAAAAATAGGTAGAATTTGCATAGTAGCAAAAATATAATGAGCCAAAAGAATTTGCATAATTGCATCGTATTCTTTGCCAACATATGGTGATGGTGTGGTTTTATCCATGGGGCTCAAAGCTGCATCCATCTGGTTGTTCAATCTGCTCTTCAATATATGAGGAAAGCCACAGGAGAATCGCCACCTTCTCCTGATGCTATATGAGGAAAGCCACATCTGGGGGAGATGTTTCCGGCTCGGACAATACCGCCACCAGCGGTTTTCGCTTTCCCCCATGTTACGTGATCCAAGCCTATAGATCGCCGACGCGTGGCATACGAATCTGTATGGGCAATTTTGGGTGGGGGAGTCGGGCAGCGGGTCTCTTCTTCTTTTTTTGTTTTTTATTTTGACAACATGCATAGGACGTTAAAGACAATATAAGATATGAAGGAGAGAACTGGAAAATAGCCATTTTCTTTCTTTTTGTTCCTTGTCTAATCTTTTGTGATTTGCACATTGTTCCCTTCTTCCTAGGTGCATTATTCTTTGACAATTTACGTGCCATATACGGATGTTATATAAAGTTTTAGGGCATGTAACAGTAATGAAAAGAGAGAAAAAGATTGAAAGGAGTAGAAAAAATGCGAAGAAAAGTGAAAGTGACAAAGATGACAAAATAGAAGGTTAATATAGATTATATATATATATATATTATTTATTTATTTATTTATTTATAGTGAAAAAATGTTGAACCCTGACACCATTATTTGGATTGATAAATCCCTAATGTGAAACCCTAAACTTGTGGTTTCCTTTCTTGCACGACAAATGAGATTGGGAGGGCATCGCGCACCACTCCACTTATGAATGTCATTTTATATACCTCCTATTATAAGAAAAGAAAAGAAGGGGAAAGAACAAGAACAAAAATACGTTAGAAAGTCTCATGTAGATTGCATAGTTAACATTCCATAACATATCATTTAAGATTCATAATATTCATTCATTTTGTTTGCATATCTTCCTAAATAATAGTTTGAAGAAAACCTAGTGGTGATGGATAGTGACATGCTTCGCGTTGGCTTAGCAAATCCAAATTCCTAAAATTTTCTGCAATCTATTTAATACTTTGATTATTGGGCGTTATTTTTCTAAGTGTACACTCACATGATCACTGCTCATATGTAAGTGGTATAGGATAAAATGGATAAAGACTACATGCAAAGCATTTTCGAAATAATTTTATGAAGGTGAAAGAGTCTCCTTAGTCTAAACAAGATAGGTTGGAAGTTGGATTCTACTTGAATGAAGTATTATCAATAAAGGAAAAAAAAAGGAAAGAAATAAAATAGCCAATCAAATCAATATCAATAATACATAATTTCTCGAAAAAAAATTAATACACGACTTTCTTTTTGTATGCTGGTTAGCATGCTTCCATCTTTATCGTCATCTACCTACATAACAAATAATGATTCAAAATTTTCCTATTGAAAATAAAAGATTTCGAAGAGGTGATATTTATATTATGAAGTACGAAAATTCATAGAGTATAACTCGTAAACATAAAATCTTTTTTGAGTTTTGTTCAACAGGTGGATTAATTTTTAAAATTCATGTTAGATAATTCTGTTTTACACAAGTTATTCATTATCATAAAAAATGATTCACAATTTACGCAACATAAGGTTTGAAATAAAATAAAATTGTGCAGAAGCGCAAATAATGGGAATAATTTTACTGATATTCGCAGTTCAATATTTACTCTTCTTAATTAAGACAATCGTTTCTTAAATTAGAAGGAAGAAATTACACGTTTCCTGTTATAATCCCTCAAAAGCTCGCTCAAAATCTCTCTCTCGCTCTCTTCGCTGTCTGTCCACCCAGAGAGAAAGAGAGAGGAGAGAGATTGAACTCTCCTAATAATTTCTACCTTCGTGGCTTCCGGATTTGCTGTACAGAAGAAGTGTACAGCTCAGGCTTTTTTTGCCTTTTTTACTACCAAAGAAGAGAATCCCGTTCTCTCACGCGAAGCGTCTAGCAAGTTGTTCGTTCTCCACAGGTCTTGCTAGCATAAAATCTTTTCTGAGTTTTGTTCGGTTAGTTTTTAAAATTCATGTTAGATAATTCTTTTGTACACAAGTTATTCATTATCGTGAGAAATAATCGACAATTTACGCAACTTAAGGCCTGAAATAAAATTAGACGGTGTGAAGCTCAAATCTTGGGGATTTTTTTACTGATATCCACAGTTTAATATTTTTTTCTTAATTAAGACAATTTGTTCTTGAACTAGAATGAAGCAATTAGACGGTTTTTTTTTTATTATATCCCCTCAAAAGCCCACTCAAGATATCTCTCTCTCTCTCTCTCTTCGCTGTCTATCAATCACTGGTGTCAAAATGGGTGTTAAAATGGGTGTTAAACTCATATATGACCCATTTATGGGTCACTTATATTTTGAAGATATCAATTAAATGGGTTTAAAAATTGAAAAATTAAGATAAACGGGTCTTGAATGGGTTGGACTTAAAATGCATTTCCAACCTAAGTCTCACACTCTCTCTTTCCCTCTTTAACTTTATAAAAATCAAAATTATAATTATTTTTTATATTTCTTTTTCTTTTTTTCATACTTCCTCCTTCCTTAATCGGTGCCCAACACAACGACAGCTGGTGACTTACTAGGTGAGGCTTGAGCTTATTGGCCTCGGAGCAAGCTAGAGGTCGAGGATGACCGGCGAGGCTAGAGCTCACCAAATCGGCGAGACTCGAGCTCATCGATTTGGTGAGGTGGAGGCCTCATCGACATCTAGCAAGACTCGAGCTCGCCGGTGTTGTCTTCCCAACATTAGGTGAGCTCGATCTCGCTAATCTAGTGAGCCTTGAGCTCATTGGCGTCGAGCGAGCTTGAGCTCGCCTTGTGGCCAATCGTCAGCTGTTGTCATGGCCGGCGGCCTGGTGAAAAAGAAGAAAAAGAAAAAAAAAAGGGAAAAATAAAAATAATTAAAAATTATATTTTAAAAATATAATTTTAAAAAATTACAAAAATTATCCATTAAATTTGTCTTGCATGAAAGAATTTTAGCGTTACCATTTTTTTTTTTTTTTGTATTGTGTCATGCAACACAAAAAAAAAAAAAAAAATGATTTTCCACATATAAAAAAATATTATTTTAATGTTAGTTATTAACTTATACTTTTTGTTGTCAAGAATTCTTCAAAAGTATTTGAATTTAAAGGTTTCTCACATTTTTATTTTATTTTATTTACTAATTGGTTGACAATGTCAATCAAAGGAAGAAAGATAAATTTTTTTTTTAATAAAAAAGGGGAAAAAAGGAAGAAAACTTGCAGAAGAAGAGAAACGGTGCGAGAGGATAGAGAGGGAGGGAGAAAGACATGATTGCGGGAGAGAGAGAGCGGAGGGAGAGGTGGGGCCCAGGAGGCGACGAAAGGCTTCGGACGAGCGGTGGGACCCGGGCGACACGTGTCGACCCCGGTAAATGAGATGAGATTTCGACACGCGGGCCTCTCTCTCTCTCCTATCCGATTGTATTTCCTCCTTCGGCCTTCGGGGCTTGCCGGGGATGTGCTGTCGAAGGTAAGTATACAGCTGTAGGAAAATCGCCACCTTCTCCTTCTCCTGATGCTATATGAGGAAAAGCCACATTCGGGGGAGATGTTTCCGGCTCGACAATACCACCACCAGCCGTTTTCGCTTTCCCCCAGGTTACGTCGACCAAGCGTATAAATCGCCGACGCGTGGCACATGAATCCGCATGGGCGAATTTGGACCGGGGAGTCGGGCAGCAGGTCTCTTCTTCTTTTTTAGTATTTTATTTCGACAACATGCATATTGCATAGGACGTTAAAGACAATATAAGATATGAAAGAGAACTTGAAAATAGCCATTTTCTTTGACAATTTACGTGTCATATATGGATATTATGTAAAGTTTTAGGGCATGTAGCAGTAATGAAAAGAGAGAAAAAGATTGAAAGGAGTGAAAAAAATGTGAAAGAAAGTGAAATCGACAAAGATGATAAAATAGAAGGTTAATATATACATATATATTTATATAATATACATATATAGTGAAAAATGTTGAACTCTAACGCTATTATTTGGATTGATAAATCCCTGATGTGAAACTATAAATTTGTGGTTTCCTTTCTTGCACGACAAATGAGATTGGGAGGGCATTGTGATAGCACCACTCCGCTTATGAACATTGTCTCTAGTTAACATTCCCTACCATATATTTAAAATTCATAATATTCATCCTTGCCTTTCTCTCCTTGCCGGAGTTGCAGCAGCGACATCCCCTGGTGTAGGATCGCCAAAGCATCATTGCTAATTCTTGCTCTACGCGTCGCGGTGCCGTCATCACACTTGGCCTTCGCACCTAGGCTGCAATCGGGTATTCTCCTTTGAAGTTTGAAAGACGCCCGTCGACTCCTTCCGTAGCACCACGGCAAGTTCCCGTGCCCATCATCTAGCCGTGACGCCCACCAGTTCTCTCGACGAAGCTTCGGTACCTCACCCTGAGCACCCAATAGTGTCGTTGATCATTGTTGATCATTGCCGATCATCACCGTCATCGGCACTGGCCAATCGCTGGCCCTCTCTGTATTACACTAAACGCCAGCACTCGGTATGTGCTTGTAAGTTGAGGTAAGTGTAATCTTGTAGTTTAGTTTTGACAATATAGTTTGTTTTGATGCATGTTATTTAGTCGAAAGACTTAGGTTTTCGTGATTCGATTATTTCCCAGCATTAACTAAGGCGTATTGGGCCTCCGAACATATAGGCACTAAGGTTGGATCTTAATATCGTCTCCCTTGACTTGTTATGGTTGAGTATGTGATTAATTCATACATCATCATTGCACGTCACCATCTCAAGCATATCTAGAGTTTAGGAAATGTTCATGTAATGCACATCATGTAGAAAATTATATATTCTTAGGTTTTTTAACAATCATATCACATAGAAAATATTAACTATTAATTGCATTGTATGCATCGTTCGCATTCCACATAGTTCAATATTAATACATAGTTCATAAGATCACTTTATAGTCCTAGGATTTAATTTGCTATTTTCATAGAATAAAAATAGCACTTCATATTGATTTGTCTCGTAGGATTAGTTCATGGTTAGTCTTAGAATAGAAAATGCGTCTAAAATAGGAAACGCATGCACATTTAATAGGCTATAGAGGGCATTTGTCTTTCTGTTAAGAAAAAGAACAAAAATACAGTAGAAACTCTTGTAGATTGCATAGTTAACATTCCCTAACATATCATTTAAAATTCATCATGCACGATCATCCATAACATTCATTCATTTTGTCTGCATATCTTCCTAACTAATATAGTTTGGAGAAAATCCAGTGGTGATGGATAGTGACATGCTTTGTTTTGACTTAGTGAATCCAAGTTCCTTAAATTTTCTGCAATCTATTCACTACTTTGATTATTGGATGTTATTTTTTTTTTTGATTGTGTGCTCGTATTATTACCACTTATATGTTAGTGGTATAAGATAAAATGGATAAAGATTGCCTACAGAGCATTTTCAAATAATTTTATGAAGGTGAAAAGAGTCGTCATAGTCTAAACAAGACAGTTTGGAAGTTGGATTCTACTTGAACAAAGTATTATCAATAGAAAAAAAAAGGGAAAGAAATAAAATAGCAATTTAAAAATCAATATTACATAATTTCTTAAAAAAATAACTTTCTTTTTATATGCCAAGTAGCATGTTTTCATCTTTATTCTTATCCAACGTCATCTACCTTCATTATAATGATTCGAAATTTTCCTATTGAAAATTATAGAAGATTTCAAGAGATGATATATATATTAGCAAGTACGGAAATTCATAGGATATAACTTGTAAGCATAAAATCTTTTATTCTCTAGGTGGGTTGGTTTTTAAACTTCACATTAGATAATCCTTTTTTGCATGAGTTATTTATTATCGTAAGAAATAATCGACAATTTAAGCAACATACGACAATTTAAGCAACATAAGGTCTGAAATAAAGTTACAAGGTGTGAGGCGCAAATCTTGAGAATTATTATTTTACTGAAATCCGCAGTTTAATATTTATTTTTCCCTTAATTAAGACAATTGTTTTTTAAAATCAGAAGGAAGAAATTAGACGTTGCGTGATACAATCCTCTCGAAAGCCCGCTTCGAGTCTCTCTCCATCTCTTCCCTTGTGGGAGAAGAAAACAGCTCAGCTTTTTTTTTTTTTTTCTTTTTTGTCCTTTAGGATCGCCCTCCGTACTTCTATTTATGGAACGCCTTTGCCCTAAAACCCTCACCTCCTTCCTTTTCCATCGTCTCTTCACTCCCCACCAACTACCACTACCACGACCCCGCCCGTCGTTCCCCGATGGCCTCCTCCTCCTCCTCCTCCACAGCCGCGCACCGCCGCCCCAAGGTGGTCGTCATCATGGGCGCCACCGGGTGCGGCAAGTCCCGCCTCTCCATCGACCTCGCCTCCCACTTCCCTTCCGAGGTCATCAACTCTGACAAGATGCAACTCTACCGAGGCCTCGACATCACCACCAACAAGATCCCCCCGGCCGACCGCCGCGGCGTCCCCCACCGCCTCCTCGGCTCCTTCGACCCGAACGATGGTGAGATGACCCCGTTGCAGTTCAGCTTCCACGGCGACGCAGCCATCTCCGGCGTCGCCTCCCGCGGGAAGCTTCCCCTCCTCGTCGGCGGTTCCAACTCCTTCATCCACGCTCTCCTGGCGGATCGGTTCGATCCGGAGGCAGAAGCGAGTCCCGAGCTGAGGTATGACTGTTGCATTCTGTGGGTCCACGTGTCGCCGCCCGTCCTGAAGAAGGGCCTGCCGAAGCGCGTGGATGGAATGCTCCGCATGGGCGCTTTCGATGAGCTCGCCGGATACTACCACCTGCGCCGGACCGACCCGGGGGCTCGGGCCGGGCTGAGGAAGGCCATAGGCGTGCTTGAGTTCGACCGATATTTCGAGAAGTACCCGCCGCTGAGGGGGAACGCGTGGGGGTAGGAGGATGCGAGGGAGCGGCGAACGATCCGGTGCGGGAGAGTGCGTACCAGGAGGCGCTACGCGAGATAATGAAGAACGCGGACCATCTGATAAAAGGGCAGGTTGAGAAGATCCGGGAGCTGAGCAAAAGCGGGTGGGTGCTGCATAGGCTGGACGCGACGCAGGCGGTCCGGCTGGCAATGGCGCCCGAGGAGGAGGGCGGCGGCGGCGGCAGGTCGCGGGAGGTTTGGGAGAGGGACGTCGTGGGGCGGAGCGTGGGCTTTGTGAATCAGTTCTTGCGAGAGCATTAGGTGGTGGGGCCGAGGGTGGACCGGCTCGATCGGTTTGGGTTCGTGTCGCTCGATGACACGTGTCTCGTCGGCGAATTTTGGGTGAGGAATTTGGCTTGTCCGTAGCACCGTAGTGCCCGGTTGCGGCCTACTCTTATCCTTTTATTTTTTTTCCCTTTTCCTTTTTAAGGCATCGTACTTAAATAATGCTCTGATATCCCTGGACTGCAAACGGAGCATGTAAATTTTTTTTTTTTTTTTGTATATCTCGGCTGGCAAAGGGAAGGAAATTTAAAAACCGAGCAGGGGGGTGGGCGTGGGCGTCACCTGTTACCGTCGTGCCTATGGACCCTTTGATGGGACTTTGTGCTAGCCGTAGCTTTTGCCCCTCACCTCAACCCCCTCTTCAGGTTCGAGCGCCCTTGCATGTGCTCATGCTTCGCTCATGCATGCGAAGAAGAAGAGGAAGACGACGACGACGAAGAATAAAGAAACATGAATCGTTTTTACAAAGAAATTTTTTTAATATTATTAGGACATGACAGTGCCGACACCCAAAAGTAGAAAGAAGAAGAAGAAGAAGAGGCCACTGCCCGACTTCACATCCAAGTTGCACACCCCGAGTGCTACTGCCAGAAACCAAATCGCCCACCCAAAATTCGCCGACGCAACCCGTGTCGAACCCAAATCGATCGAGCCAGTCTCCTCTGGGGAGAGAGAGAGAGTGAGAGAGAGAGAGAGAGAGAGAGACCCGTGTTTTTGACCGCTTTAGAAATTCGTAACAAACAGGAGAGAGCAAAATCAAGAACGAAGTGAAATCAAACCCTCGAAGTCAAACCTACTAATCCAGGTGTTCGACTACCCTCTTTATTATTTTTATTAGTGGAAAGAAGGGAAAAAGGCGGAAAAGGTAAAAAGGAGAGAGAGGGAGGGAGGGAGGGAGGGAAAGAAGGAACCGAAGGAAAACCTAAGTTTTAATAATAATCACCATTGGTGTGGATGAGTCAGATGACGCACCTGGTCCAATGGAGAGGCGCTGAAACGAGAGAGAGAGAGAGAGAGAGAGAGAGAGAGAGAGAGGGATTTGCCCAAATCCCGATGCTCCCATGGAATTTGTGGTTTCCTTTTCATTTTCCTTTCCTTCCATGTATGCCAGTATATGTTTAAAGTAATATTCATGCTGGGTTTTTGACTTTTTCCTTAATCCCTTCCCCCCTCAAAAAAAAAAAAAAAAAAACCTGGGGGTTCGTTTCGTTACTTGGGAGGATAACTACGAAAGTTTTCTTTTTTGGTGATAAACAGCGAAAGTTGTTTCGCCTAGGTTTTGGAGGGCATGGTGGGGTTATATTAAAAAATAAGAATACATTTTCGCCTCCTTGTATGCGCCCTCCTCCCCACACCCGGTGGCGGCCCATGATGATGACCACCTTGCCACGGCGGTGGGCGGCTGCGGACGAGGAGCCCATTGGGGAACACCGGGTTGTGATGGGTTTAGGGAGAGTGTACAAGCGAGGCGTGCATACGCATGTCCTCAGGCATTTCCTCCTTGATGTTCCACCCTGCCCTCGATTATTATTAATTTATTCTTAATCAACCTCCCCCATTCCCTCTCCCCCCCCCCAAAAAAAATCCTCCTTTGTTAAAATTCCCTTTTTAACTTTTGAATTATAATAATAACAATAAGGAGAGCAAGTCCCTCGAGGCTTGAACGGTTTTTAGGGACAAAAGAAAAGAGAGGAAAAACAAAAAAAAAACTATATATATAGACACACACACACATATACATATATTAAAAGAAGAGTAATGCTAGGCTTTAGAGTTGATTTGTAAAATAGATTTACTTTTCGGGCTTTTACAGATGGATTTTTTAATTATGCGCATCTTTCGCAAAGGGAAAGAGGAATTTATACGAGTTCACACTCAAACTTTGACTTGTTGCTCAATTAGAAATAACTTCAACATCAATTAATGGTTTTTTTCAGTTTTATTTTCAATGGAGTGGACGAGAATGCAATTAAATTTGTGCTTATTCCATTCCTCATTTAAATAGACTAATAAGGGTTTCATGGGAAAGTTTATAGGAGTGGAATCGTCCATTTTACTATCAATGTTGTGACTTTTCCATTGGGGTCTATTTACATCACATAGTTTTTTTGTACCTCATATTTTCGTTTGCCCCTTTCTTTGATTTGGTACTCATTCGTCCATGGTTATATTTTTTGAATCTGCCGCTAACACAAGGTGGAAAAGAGTTGGTGAACATAATAAATTACTTTTGGGAATGGACAATTCCGGATTCATTTAGCATATCAGCACATGCACAAAATCGAGAATCACCATAAATTTATCTTCCATATTCAATGTGGGATATTTCGTCTACCGACTTAATACTCAATTGAATATCTTGTCAAACGCTACAAAAGTAGAGCTCATATGCAGCATATTTGCCTTTGCTTTTGAAATAAAAAAGAAAAAAAATTAGCTTTATGTGTAATCTGTTGGTAAAATACTCTTCAGTCAAATGTCGAGCGAGATACAAGATTGAAGATTCTATTTAGCTCTGATGTCCCCTCTCTTAATCAATTCCTAATTATATTGCGGTATGTCTCCGAACACAGATTAAGCATGGAATTAGTGGCCACTCCCCGTGGCTTTATCGCATGATTAGACAGCTTAATCATACGCCAGAAAAGAACATTTGAGATTGTCCGCATGTTAACACTGAGTTTTATGGGGAAGAGTTTTGTGTAATCTCAAAAGACCGACTTTAATCTGGTCATTAATCAGAAAATTAGTTCGTCGAGGATGCGTCAACCCCGCCGTTCCTGCCTTTGTTTTATATGCACCTTAATTTAAGTGATCAAGAAGGTGATTAAGTCCTAATTAATTAGAAGATTAAGCGCTCTTTCCTTCTTCTTTTACTAAGGGAAAAAGACATGAGTGGATGCGATAGTTGTCCCTTTGTACCTTGTGTTGGTAGTTTGTTTGTAAAACAAATTAAGAAATGCCTTGTCCCATGTCCAAAAAATATGAGTACGCATGTGGATGAGATTTAGTACTAATCAACAATTACTATTTTTTATTTGTTAAAATTCCGATTCATAATTTTATAAAAATTAACTATAGCGTCTTATTGAAACAAGTGTTTGTTCACATAAAAGTTACGATTATTTTTATTTATTACTTATTTAATTTTGAATTTTTCCCATCTTTTCAATGTAACCTTTGAAGATGTCACTTTGCAATATTTTCCAGAAGGTTGCCTTTATTCATTCAAATTGGATAAGTACGTTAGTGGTGGAAAAAATGTGAATAAAGTCTTTTTGAGTTTTCTTTCCAAAAACTATAGTCATATTTTCCAATTATTTCTCTTAAGAGGCTCTATAGAAATACTAGAATTACTATTTAGTAGTCTCAATCGAGATTTTGTTATATCCTAGAAGAAATTTGCTAATGACCATTAGTAACATTGTGTAGCAAATAATTCCTTAAAAAAAGGTGATATTACTTGTCAAAATCTGATCTCATTGTTCAACTCTATTTGTTCGTCATATTTCTCTAGCACTTTGTGTGTTAAGTGCATTTGAGGCTTAAGCGGTGGTGTTTATTTGGAAGAGACTTTATGCTTTTTGCCTAAATTTGGCAAGCTTGTGCGTGATTATAAAACACAACCCACCTCCGTCGTTATTGATTAGGTGATTAAGGTTTGAAAAATTGACGAGTATTTAAATGGATGGCGATTAGATGGAACAGTATGAATAATATATGTAACTTGCCCTTGTTACTTCTCTTGTTGCATGAGCGGGACGATGCTTTTATGGAGGTGGCGCAGAAAGATGTCAGAGCTTCAAAAGTTTTCGCAGTCCTAGTCCAATGAAGGACGCGAAGACAAGTAACATAAGAATATTAAAGTGGGAGAGAGCCCACCTACAAAGTTTACCTGCTCTTTCTTGTTTTTTGGTCGGAAAAAGTTTACCTGCTTTTAGAGCATTGAAAATGGCGTTTCGGAGATGAGAATGTTCTCGTCCGATTCCCCACTTTCTATCATATCGATTCCCTTCGTCTCTTTAGGAGAAGGGCGGGACGATTCAGGGTTTTGATCAAGGAAGCCCCAAACTTAGCATGCAAGCAAGTCACTTTGACCATTAGGAGCGATCAATTTACACGATAAGTTCCCAATTATCAAGAAAAACGATTATCAGTGGTCACCGACGAAGCCATGTGGCCTAATGGTTAAGGCTCGGAAGGGATGGGGATGGGACAGTGGTGGTGTTCAAACTTGTTGACCTAAGAAACGAGGATGCTTTTGAACTGATCAACACTTGGTTTCTGTCCCCAGTTTTCTAGAACCCAACCCATACCCAGTTTGGAAATGTCTAAATAGAAGAAAAAGAAAGAATTTGATTCCTTCAATTGGAAGATAAATCATTTGAAAATTATTTTTCAAAAAATTAATCGCTTGTATCATTTGCATAAATAGATAAATGAATTTTTTTTTTTTTTTCATCATACGCGAAAATATTTAGAGATATGTCATCATTGATAATGAAAACATTTTTTATTGGCTAATCATTTCAAGCAATACAAACAGATTATTTTTACAAAAATATTTTCTAAATCGTTTATTTTTTGCTAAACAAATAGAGCATAAGATTTAGGATGATATATCATTTTGTCCAATATCAAGACTCAAAATGTGATTATCAATCAATTGATGTAATAATTTCTAATACCCTACCAATTCCATTCAAAGAAATCAAGGTCGAGCACCTTGATTTCAACGGGTTGTAACTTTTGATTTGGGAAGAGTTATGGAGCTTGTAAGCATGCTTGAAATGTTCATTCACAACTCAACACGGTGGTTCCATCTTTAAGAGGTAGAAAGCCACATTTTTTTAGAAGGAGGAGGCCGATAGCCAGTTTAAATTCTAAAAAAGTTCTTGCTTTTTTCATTTTCAAATTCGACTCCCCAGCCACACATGTCCATAGCCCATTTTCATGTTAAGTTACAAATTTACGGCTTCATTATATTTAAGATATAAATTACTTATAATTCTAATTCTTAGGGTTTTTTTATTTAATATTTCAACTTTTGGATATATTTTTAGGTGAGTTCGAGCTTTTGAACTCCTCAATCCCACGCTTGGGAACCGATCAAGCCCAAACCTAATGGTGAGACCGGCTTGAAAATTCAGATTTGGAGTGAAAAATCCATTTGGATTCATCTGGGCGATTTAAGATATTGGGTCTTTCTGAATACCCTTAATTAAAAGTAAAAGTTATAACTAGCGGGGATGTTATGAACCTGCACATGGGTAAAGGTCCCCAGCATGTATGGATGTCTTTCTGATGTCTCGATAAATCTCAATGGTTGATAAAAACTGCACTAAAAAAAATTAATGAGTGAGATTTATTGAGACACCGAGAAGTTCCATGTCCTTTGCATGTGTAGCCAACCAGACAGAGAGCGCTTGAAATCTAGATCTCCGGAAGAAAAATGTAGAATTGTTGGAAAAGGGTAGAACCGAAGAACCATCCAAAGATGCATGTGGGAATCAGAACAACTAGAGACCAAGAGGGCTTCACAACTGCAAAAGCTACAAATCGGGTAATGGATGTCTTATTGACAAACAATATTCTTCTTTTGTTTTTTCCAAAGATCATATTGCATTTCTTTTATGGATCAAACTTTGACCGAACGTAAATTTTCTGTCCCATATATGATTGATTTGATTTTTGGGTTCATAGAAATCTCCCCAAGAACTTCCGAAAATGCAATATGATCTTTGGAAAAAAGCGTTAGGATCAAGGATTTTTGAATACGAGCCTGTCTGCCCTGGCTGTGAAGGACTTTTTTTTTTTTATCTAATTATTACCTAACAAAATTCTTCTTTTTATTTTTATTTTTTTGGCCCCTTAAAGAGACGTGATGGATTGTGCTATATCATTTGCTCACCCATTTAAGCAAATGTTCTCTCAAAATTTACTGTATCAAGCGTGAAGGCGTTTGCTTTATGCTCCTTTACACTTATCTGATCCCGTCGACTTTTTCGTTCCACACATGTATCCCGATCGTAGAAAGAGGAGAGAAGAAAGAAAGGAGAACAGGGATCGTGCCTCGACTATGGAAAATAATGGAGAGAAACTCTGGCCGAACTACCGAGGAAGAAGAAGCCTCGTCAGCTTCAGAGTAATAAAGTTGGAACTGGAAAATTTTCAATGATGTTGGCAGTCACCATCCCCGCGAATAGATCCGAAAAGATCGCCACCGGGACTATGATAATTTTGGCAACTATAAAGTTGAATCTCTTGCGGAATTCTCCAACCTTCCAAAGGATTGTGCCCCTTTAATATTCCGATTGCCTTTTTGACGAAAAGCCATATGAGGGCGGGTCTCTAGATTTGATCGCGTGTGGGGCTTATGGTCCGAAAAAGCCCTTATCAATGCGTCAATTCAAGCACATCGTACCAGCAGTAGCATGCTTTCGAGCGAAAAGAAATAGAGAAAAACACTTGCACTTTTTCTTATCTACTCGGGAAAATCCTTGAGTTTTTTTTTTTTGGGTCTAGAAATGCAACGTTTTATTTCTCCGAACTCCAGAAACAAAGCCCTTGGCAGTAAATGTGGACCGATGTCTATACAATCCAGTGTTCTTTGTTCCTCGCTTTTTCCTACTACATTTTGAGGTTTCGCTGAGGTACTTTAGATTATATAGGTCTCCCAAATCTGAATTGAAAACTCGGTTGATACAAAGTATTGAAAGAGAGATGATGTAGTTGATATACCATCCTCTTCCCTGCCTTCTACATACAAAAAGATAAAAGTTATAAGTTAATCTATCAATCTAAGAGATAGATAGATGTTTTTTTCAATTTTTTTCATTTTTTTTAGTATGTTATATTAGCTCACCAAGAATGAATGGTACAATTTGAACGAATTTACTGATCAGGAAAAGTACTCGTAAAATATGAGCTTTTTTAAAAGTCAAACGTCAAAGGTTGACCCAAGAAAAGAAAAAAGAAAAACAAAAGAAAGGTTGACAAGTGGGGAGAAGGGAGACGGCCGGCGTCCTCTCTGATTGAGAGCTTGAGCAGAAAGATAAAGAAGACGACGAAAAGGAAAGAGGGCTTTGCGTGTTTGCGTCACATGGACAGCCAATTTGACTTCATATCGCAACGCCACCAACTACTCGTGCCTCTCATTCGTCCAATCGGGATAGTTTTTGGGTTTAGACCTCAAATTCAAAGTTCAATGAAAATCGAGCTGCGAAGTCCACTTCTTGAGTTGTGGAGCTCTAGCATTTCATGGAAAATAGTGGTTTATCGCATAGCCAAAGGGTTTGTCAAGAGTCGTTTTTGAGCAGTGATTTGATCGAAGCAAAATTTTAGAAAATTCGCATTCAAATTCCACATTGCATTTTAGATTTGATAATCGCTTTGGGTGTGCAATTTGTTGGTGCGTAATAATTGTTTTGCTAACGTTTAAGTTTAGTTTAGTTGAGTTGATTGGTTATTGAGGTAGTGTTTTACTCAATTTTGACATTATTTCTTGCTTATTTGATAGAATTGCGAGTTCAACAATTCAAGTAACTTTTGTTATTTGATCATGGGTGTTCCCAAGTGAGTAGTACATTCTCTTTTATGAATTTGTAAACTTATATTTGGAAAATGAAAACTATGAGGAATATTATATGCACATTATGAATTGGCTAAAAGGCAAAGATAATGTTCATAGCATATTTGATGCATTACTTGGGATCAGGCATTTATTAATATTTCTTCATTTGAGAATGGTTTGAGAAATGTTTTACGGAAAGTGTTGTGTATATTACGCCAAGAACTGATTTTTGAAATGGATTCTTTGATGATTTGGGAAGCGTTTAATGAAAGACGTTTCAAAATTTTACTAGTCTATGAAATGAACCAAAAATGTGAGAGAAATGTATTGTGACATATACATACATATATGTATGTATGTATGTATGTATGTATGTATGTATGTATGTATGTATGTATGTATGTATGTATGTATGTATACATATATATATATATATATATATATGTATATATTCTATCTGATGATCGTAGTCGGGAAAGATAGCATATTTTGGATTTGTGAAACCTTTTTGTGAAAGTTATGTTGACTTTGAGTATGGTTTATAAAATGCGATTTGATTCGATATGTGAAACATATACATGAGGGATTTTGGATTAGTTTTGTGGAAAAAATTGATTTTTGAAACCAATTATGATATACATTAGTCAAATAGTAAGTGCTACAAGATAACAAAACTGTGTAAGAACCACCTCTGGGGTTTTACAGTCGAGGACTAAATGCTACACGATAACGTAATTTTTGAAGATCACCTCTAGAGCCTTGTACTATTGATATGTGCTGGACTAAGTGCTACATGATGATGCCATGTCGTGAGAACCACCTCGAGGGTCTTGAGATGTGATGTGGTACGAGTTCAGACAATAGAATAGATCATTGACATGGTTTTTGATAGAAATTAACTAATAGACTTGACTATTGATATTTGAATTGTATAAGACTTATTGAAATGAAACAACTCATATATGATTTTATATGCATTACTCACTAAGTTGTGGTTGCTCATCTCTCTTTTTTTTTTTTTTTTTCAATCTTTTTAGGTCATTCAACAATTGACTAATAGAGCTATAGCAATATTGCTGAGGACTTTTGGAAGTTGGATTCTAGTGGTTAAAGGTTGCGTCCTCTGATTGGAAGGATAAGTATGTCATCCTCCTTTATGCAAGATTTGTGATGTGACATCTTTTAATATCAAAGTGGGACCTCCTCTAGTATGTGTATGATTTGGGGACAAACTGTGCGGAAGTTGGTGGGCCTATAATGACCTGATTCAATGAGAGCGAGGAGTGGTCGTCGGGGTCAAAGAGGGTTTAGACAATGAGTGGCTCCTAACAAGCTTCTAGAATGATGAATGGAGTAGGAATGAATCGATTGTGATCGAACATGGGGAGAGCAATTCTGGAATATTTATGTGAAAATGAGAATTAACTCATGGAGGTGCTTTATAACGTAACGGCTGTCGACACTCGAATTTTTGTTAACCATTTAGGCCTTTGTCCATTTTGCAAAAAAAGAAGAAGGTAAAAGCAGGAAAAAGAGAGGAAATAGACATAAAAAATAATAAATAAATAAACAAATAAAATATGTAGGGTGGGCCCATGTCACATAGCCCACGTTTCCTCTAACACAATCTTCGACCTATCAAGAAGCCCACTAGGCTCACCTTCATTTCCTTCTTAAGCCCAAAGAGAACAGAGAAAGAAAGGGGCCTAGCCCAGCTATTTTTTCCTCCTTCGCACACGCTACTCGCTTTCCATCCACGTTTGCGATCGTGATGCAGCAAAGGTAATAGAAAAACAGCAAAGCAGCATCGGTGAGGCAAGGAAAGCACGGTTTAGTGAGAAGAGCAAATCCAGGGCTTTTGGAAGGTTCGTGAGCTGGCCCTTTGAAGTGAGGGGAGGAACGGAAAAAAAAATTTCTCCAAAAAAAATCGGTCGAGATCTCAGTGGAAAAGAGAGAAAATGGAGAGATATACTTCGCCGGAGAGAGAGGGGTCGAGGGTTATATCTTGCTATTAGGGTGAGGATCGTATCGTGTCGTGAGGAAGATAAGGCCGGGGTGGGAACACATCACCATCCATTGTAGTTTTTGTCCTCTCCATCAATGTTGACGTCCGGCAGTGTAAGTCTCATCCATGGCACTTTATTGACCCCTGTTTTTTGGAAGTTAAGTGTGCATTGTTTAAATGAGGAGATCGTAGTCTTTCTGTTACAAAACAAAGCTTATTTTTTTATGGATGTTACTCATCGAGAGTCGTATGTACCGTGTCCAGATCAAGCATTGCGTTAAAGTCAACATTAGAACATGTTTTTCTATATTGCACGCGAACTGTTTGATAGAGTGCCTGAATGAAAAATTGATTCGAACTTTGTAAATTTAGTCTTCGAAACGTCTCATCATTAATTTATGCCGATATACTTGAATCACGACTGAATCAATGTCTTTCTCTATGGCATTTGCATCCCGTGTTGGCCGTAAACAACACCTAACGTGACACAGAACGTAACAAATCGTTTTTCAAAAAACAAAAAACTGAGAATTTCAACACGTTGGAACACATTATATATTAAATGTATATTTTTATCATTTTTATGATTATTTCAATCAAATTAATTTGATTCAAATTCATAAATAAATAAATAATAAAAAGTCTAAAATGAATTTATACTAAAAATATTAATCTACCATTTATTAATATAATTTTTTATTTTAATTTAACAAGTTCAACTCCATTCCAATAATCCATAAAATGTGGAGAAGGAAAACGAGCAATTCATATTCTGAATTCATGTGTCATACGTATCGGAAAAAAAGAGAAAAAAACTTGGGGTATGAATTTTGTATCATGGGAGTGAGAGTCAAAAGAGAATAGAAGATTAAGTTATCTTCTTTTTCTATTTATTATTTTTATTATTTTTTCATATATATACATTTTTACTCCTCATTTATTGAAATTTTTAAAATTGATCTCGCGCATCAGAATCGGAAACTCGTATATTGGAAGTCCGACTTGAGTGTTGGAGAGTATGAAAAAAGTTGATCATGTGTCAGATTTTTGAACACGTGTTGATCGAGTGTCAAAGAGTGTCTGAGAGTATCGGAGAGTGTTGAACACAAGTCGAACTGTCCGACACAACACAAAGATTCTTAGAGAATGTTGGTGCTTCTTAGGATAACAACTACGCTGGAATGTCTCCTCCTCACCCACGATTCCACGGTGAAAGGGCGTCAGTGTTAGCTCTCCGTCCTTTTCTCCGTTTTGTGTGTGTATTCATCTCATCACTTGAGAGACTTAATTGTTAATGATGTTTTGGCTAGAAAAAGGCGGTTGCTCTAGAATGAGTTTGTCTCGTTTGTCACCAGTAATAAACTAGCGGTGGCTAATATGGTGGTCTAGTGTCAGTCGAAGTAGATGGCCAAATGATAGTGGTGGCTAGACCCGTTAAATGGGTGGATTGGGTCGGGTCATAAATGGTCTGACCCAAATCGACCCATTTAACCCGTTTATGATCGATTTATTGTAATGCAAATTTTTTGACCCATATCCGACTTGACCTATACTCGATCTATACTTGACCCATTTAACTAAACTTAAGAAGGCTTATATATATATATATATATATATATATATATATATATATATATTTTTAAAAATCGTATTGCTAAAATAGTTTTATTCAACAAAAATTTAATGGACAATTTTTATAATTTTTAAAATAATTATTTAAAAAAATTGAATTTTAATTATTTTTTATTTTTAAAAAATTAAAATTAAAATTACTTTTTAAATATACTTTTAATTTTCTTTTTCTTTTTTTTGTTCTTCTTCTTCTTTGGCTGGTGGTCGGCCATAGGTGAGCCTCGAGCTCGCTCGGATCGCCGACGATCTGTCGAGCTCGAGCTCACCCCGTCGGATTTGGCGAGGCTCGAGCTCAGTGGACATCGGCGAGGCCTCCGCCTCACTAGATTCAACGAGCTCGAGGCTCGCCAAAGTCGGGTGAGACTCGAGCCTTGCCCAATGCCGATGAGGGGCGAGCTCGAGCTCGCCCGACACCGCCATCGCCGTGCCGGCCACCGAAGGAAGAAGAAAGGAAAAAGAAAAAAAGAAGAAAGAAAAAAAAAGGAAATAAAAAAGAAAAGAAAATTAAAATAAAAATAATTATAATTTCGATTTTTATAAAAATATTTTTGTAAAATTAAAGAGGAAAGAGAGAAATTGTGAGGTTTTGATTGAAAATGGGTTCTAAATCTAACCCATTTAAGACCCACCTATCAAAGTCTTTAATTGTTAAATTCATTTAACTATTTTTTGTAAAAAAATAAGTGACCCATTTATGACCTCTTTATAATTTAAAGGGATATGTTCAGCGAAGTCCTAAAATTTGTCTAGGAAGTGCAATTGAGTCATAAAACTTACAAAAAGTTCAATCAAGTCCTAAAACTTGTCAAGTTGGTTCAATTGAGTTTTAAAATTAACACTGTCAAGAAAGTTAACGGAAATTGCCGACGTGGGGCGACGTCATATTTTAAATTATTTTTTATTCAAAATCTTTAAAAATTAGATTAAAAACTAAAAAGGAAAATCTAAATTTATTTAAAAAAACAAAACTGTTCAAAAAAAAAAAAAAAAAAAAAGGGCACCGGTGGACTTCCGCCGCCCATCGTCGGAGGGGCCGGCGACGGTTGCCGGCCCCGGGCGGGGTGGTGGCCCTCGCCGGCGAGGCCTCATCGGCCCTCGCTTGGGGCGACAAGGCTCGCCGGATCTCGGCGAGGCTCGCCTGGGCGGGCAACGGTCACCGCCCTTCGCCGGGGCCGGCGAGGGCTGGCCACCCCCGCCTGGGGCCGATGACCGTCGCTCGGCCCGTCCGGCGATGGGCGGGGGCGGCGGCGGCGGCGGAGAAGAGCGCTGATTTTTTTAAAACAATTTTTAAAATAACTTTTATAACTTTTCTTTTTAATTTTTGGTGAAAATAAGATAAAATGAATAAATCTAATTTTTTAGTTTTTGAATCTATTTTTTTAAATCATTAAAAAAATCCACGTGGAAAATAAAAAATAATTTAAAATGACACGTCGCATTTTTAACGGAAAATGCTAATGGTGTTAACTTTAGGACTCGATTGAACTAACTTGACAAGTTTTAGGATTTGATTGAACTTTTGTAAGTTTTAAGACTCAATTGCACTTTCTGAACAAGTTTTAGGACTTCTACCGAACATTTCCCTAATTTAAATGGGTCATATATGGGTCTAAGACCCATTTTGCCACCTCTAGTGGTGGCCTGTCATGGCTTGAGCATCGGCGATGACTCATTGGAGAATGGTGTTGGTTCGGTGAAGGGCATTACTGGGAGGAAGAAGAAAGTGGTGTAGGGAAAAGAATTAAAAAGAAATAACAAAGAGAAAATAAATTAGAAAATAGAAAATGAAAAGAGAAATGAAAAGGTGGTCAGCTATACTCTTGACTGGGTCAAATTTGGGTAATCAAGCTAGGTTGCGTCAGATTATGAGATGGGCTGGAGGCTGGGCCATGGGTTGGGCTGAGAATATGAATAGAAATGGTTGTGAGCGAGCTAAAAATTTCGTGGATTGATTCGGTTAATTCGGAATGGGCTTTAGGGTTAGTTCGAATTTAAACCCAACTTTGGTCAGTGAGTTGGAGTGGCAAAGGACAAAATTTAAAAATCATTAAAAATTCATAAAATTCCAAAATTAATAAAATTTTAAAAAATTCATAAAATACATAAAAATTTAAAAAATTAAAGATAATAAAATAATAAAAAATTAGAAAATTTCAAAAATTCTTAAAAAAATCTGAAAATACATGAAAATCCAGAAAATTAGAAATCTTTGTAAAAAGTTTTAAAAAAATAACCTCTTCGAATTATTGTTGTCCTAAAAAGTGGAAAATCCTTAAAAAATTGAAACCCAAAATTAAATAAGCCTTTAGGGCTTTACAATAGAGATTTTTGGATGCCATTTTCTTTTAAAGACAATATTACGTTGCTTGTGTGTTTTAACTTTGATTATACTTGGTTGCGCACATTAACATCTTGAGTGTTATTTTCATTTTTTTTAGTGGTTAGGATGAACCCTAAAAGTTTTCAATAGGTTGTCCTAGCGTTTTACTTATTATTAATCAAGTTTAGGTACTAAAAGGACAATTAGTTCTAGCACTAATGTAATCAAGTCCCCATTCTCAAGATCTTTGGTTGCACGAAAAGATGAGATATTCTTCTATATTTTAGTTGGTTTCTAGTTACCTAAATAGGCTAGTGACAACTTTTCATGTAGAAATTCACATATGATTAATTGAATAAAAATAAAATATCCAATGTCATGTGAGAAATGGAGCCGGGAAAGCTCACGTTTGTGATTGATGAGTCATTTGAGGTGTTAGCAAATGATGGCTCATTTTCGAGATCATCATTTGTATGAACCATTTGACCCATCTCATAACCAAGTACCTTTAAACCCTAGGTTGATTTATGAACATCGAAGTTCCATGTCGTAGAAAAACAAAAACCCTAGTTCGGTTGCTTCCTTTCCCTTTGTCCTTCATCACGGGCCAAAAATCTATCATTTGCGTTGGTTTTGCCTCCTTTCCTACCTCCCTTCCTTCCCCCCTTCATCCATTCATCGATTCATCTCATCTACTCCATCACACCCATAATCCAGATTATCATCTCTACTTGCACGCGCCGCTCAGTCAAAATCCCAAAAGCTTCAAAAGCTGCAAGTTGCTGACTTCGCTCTCACCGTTCCTTTTGACTCCTCGAATCCCACATCCTCTTTCAAACCCTCTTCGCGCTTCTCCATGCACCTACCGAGAAGATGCGACAGGCTTCGTTCGCCTTTTAAGAGGAAAGAGCTTGCAATGCTCTCTTGACTTTGCTTTTCCTCTGTTACTCCACACCGCGCGATACCTTGGTCCGACAGTGGCCATCGATGTTTGGTCGGAGATATCCAGCCCTAGTTTGCTTAGCCCTCAAATCTCCTTCTCCCACGATCTCAAGGAATACAGTGACGTTGTGCCCGTCGAAGAAGATGACTGCGGTTGAGGTGAGACACTCGATCGATTGCTGCTGGACTCTGATTTCGACATTTGTGTTAGCGCATCAAGTTTTGTCCTCAAGCTCTCCTCAGTTGATGAACTCCTCCGACGGCAAAATCCTCCTCACCAAGATCAAGAGGGTGTTGGTTAAAATTAGTCATTATGTTTTTTAGTTTGAATTAGTCAAAGTTGTTTAGTTTGTTATGATTTTGTTGGGTAAAAGAACAGCCCAAGTGCCAAAACTTGGCACGAAGGGACATATAAGTGCCAAAACTTTGGAAATGTACACTTAAGTACCAGTTTCGGAGTAAAGTGGAACACTTAAGTGCCACTTCAACCAAAATCCGGCCAAATTGCTGACGTGACAATTTTCCGGCGAGTTGGGTGCAAAACGATGTTGTTTTGCTTGCTGATGTGGCGAGAAAAATGCAAAAATGACGTCGTTTTGTGTATGATGTGTAAATAATTAATATAAAAATTAATTAAAAAATTTATACTTAATTTTATTTAAAATATTCTAAAAATAAAAAACTTAAAATTGAAAAACCTAAAAAATTAAAAAATTAAAATTGAAAAACCTAAAAAATAAAAAACTTATAATTAAAAAACCTAAAAATTAAAAATTAAAATTAAAAAACCTAAAAAATTAAAAATTAAAATTAAAAAACCTAAAAAATTAAAAAAATTAAAATTAAAAAACCTAAAAATTTAAAATTTAAAATTAAAAAACATTAAAAAAATTAAAATTGAAAAACCTAAAAAATAAAAAACTTATAATTAAAAAACCTAAAAAATTAAAAATTAAAATTAAAAACCTAAAAAATTAAAAAATTAAAATTAAAAAACCTAAAAAATTTAAAATTTAAAATTAAAAAACATTAAAAAATTAAAATTGAAAAACCTAAAAAATAAAAAACTTAAAATTGAAAAACCTAAAAATAAAAAAATTAAATTAAAAAACCTAAAAAAAAAAAAAATTATAATTAAAAAACCTAAAATTTAAAACTCTAAAATTAAAAAAAACGGCCTTTCCGGTGGCGGCGGGGGAGGTGGCGGTGGCGAGGGCTCAGCCCTCAACCGCCCCCTTCGGCTCCCCACCAATTTTTAAAAAATATAATTTTAGGTTTTTTAGTTTTTAGGTTTTTTAATTTTTAGGTTTTTTTTAATTATAAGTTTTTTATTTTTTAGGTTTTTCAATTTTAAGTTTTTAATTTTTAGGTTTTTTTTATTTTAAGTTTTTTGAATATATTTTTTATTTTTATTTTTTTTAATTATAAGTTTTTTATTTTTTAGGTTTTTCAATTTTAAGTTTTTTTTTTTTTAGGTTTTTTAATTTTTAATTTTTTATGTTTTTTTAATTTTTTAATTTTTTAGGTTTTTTAATTTTTAGAATATTATAAATAAAATTAAGTTTAAATTTAATTTAATTAATTTGTATATTAATTATTTACACATTAGACACAAAACAACGTCGTTTTTCATTTTTCGCCACATCGGCCGAGCAAAACAACGCCGTTTTGCACCAAACTCGCTGGAAAATTGTCATGTCGCAATTTGGCTAGATTTTGGCTGGAGTGGCACTTAAGCGTTCCACTTTACTCCGAAACTAGCAGTTAAGTGTACATTTTCGAAGTTTTGGCACTTAAGTGTCCTTTCGTGTCAAGTTTTGGCACTCCAGGTGTCCCAAACTTAAGGAATACAAAGATGATGTTGTGCCCGTCGAAGAAGATGACTGTGGTCGAGGTGAGACACTCGATCGATTGCTGCTGGACTCTGATTTCAACATCTGTGTCGGCGCATCGAGTTTTGTCCTCAAGCTCTCCTTAGTTGATGAACTCCTCCGATGGCAAAATCCTCCTCACCGAGATCAAGAGGGTGTTGGCTAGAATTAGTCGTTGTGTTTTTTAGTTTGAATTAGTCAAAGTTGTTTAGTTTGTTAGGATTTTGTTGTTATGGTCCTAGATTTTGGGGGTTGGCTTTTATTTGTTGCTATGTTACAATTATTTGTTGATATCGGTGGCCTTTTTAACGGGTCTTGTGCATAATGGATGAAGTAGTTTAGTATCTTCCTCTGAACGTCTCTTTCTTTTCAACGCTTGAGAGCCATTTTTGTATCAGCGGTATTAGAGCCGGCTTATGGAGAGTGTTGAGATTCCAAACACAAAGGAAAAGTGAGCCATGAAAGATTGAGAACAAAAAAGAAAGAGTCCATGAGAATATAACAGTAGCTCTATTCCATTTTACTCTTGTAGTGGTAGTTGAAGTCAATGGCCTTTGTGCAACCGACTATCCCGCATTTTGATTGTCACTCTGATCATTGGAGCATGTTGGCAAGTAGTTACTTCTGGAGTTGTAGAAGTAGAGGAGGGAGTTATGTTGTTGGCAACGCAAAAAAGCTGATCTGGATGCATTTAAGTCGAAAGATCTCGAGGCTAAAAGTGATTTGTTCCAAGCTATTGATAGATCGATCTTGGAAACAATTCTTTGCAAGGATACCTCCAAGCAAATTTGGGACTCCATGAAGAAAAAATATTAAGGATCAGTGAGAGCAAAGAGGCAATAGCTTGAAGCACTTCATTCATTGTTCGAAATGCTACAGATGAAATTGGGAGAGTCGGTCATAAACTATTTTTCCTAGACTATGGCAATTGTCAATAAGATGCGGATCCATGGCAACAAGACGATGGATATTACTATAATTGAGAAAATTCTTCGATCTTTGACATTAAAATTTAGTTTTGTTGTCTATTCCATAGAGGAAGCCAAGGATATTTGTTGACACCTAAATTTTGGCAATCCATTTTATCATTGATCACATAAAAAGTTAGGGATCAACCGCGACCCCTAAGCAAAAATATAAGTTAATTGCATGGACGTTAGGAGCATTATCATAATAATGAGTCCACGCAAAGTTGCATTGCATGGAACTCGCGCAAATTCGGAGATGGACATTCAATATTGCGGACAAGGAGCCCACTCACGTATGAACTTTAAAAAATTGGCGTGGGCATCAAAAAATCCAAAGGGGTGACCAATGTTTCTGCTGAGGAAGATAACGAAGAAAAATGAAATTTTGGAGATACTAAATGTATATTCTCTTCACACATATCTATAACAGTATATCCGGTTTGTCTTGAATAGATTTGAAGCAAAGAGGGCAATTGAATAATTCGGCAAAGTGCAAGAGGTGTGGGAATCGTGAAATAATATAATAACAAATTATGCTTCCCACAATTCAAGATGAATTCGTACCGATAGAATGTGAAGGAGAAGCAAGGCGACGACAAAATATCGCTCACTCTGATTGGTATTTCCAATTTGGAAACGCAAGGGAAAATATTGAGGGAAAAACAGGATACGCATGCAAGAGGTAATGGAGGAAATGTGAATTTCAACGATTCTTTTTCTTATACAAATTTCCTCTTTTGCAATACAAGGTAGGCAGTATAAAAGGGAAGGCCACAGAATGGAACAAAGAGGGATTTTTTCGGGTGATAATACATTCAAAGCACGGCATATTGAGAGAGAGGAAAAGGGAGGAGAAGTCGATCGTCTTTCTTCCCCAGAGGACCGCGACTGGCTTCATCCATCTCCACAGCCCGACGTTGTGTTCTTGTTGCGAGCTTCACACCGACACTGCTGAGTCTTGCTGCCGGTCCACTGCTTGTGCCGCTGCGACGAGCCCGAATAGCTGCTGCTCGTGATCCATCTCCCTCGCTGGGGACGATCGAGATTGTTCCCCCACCGCACTGCTGCTCGATCATCATCCCGAGCCTTGTCCGTGACGAGTTATTACTTGGTGATCCTTGCTAAGCTTCCATCCACGCCAGCCTCGAGGCGTCCTTACTACTCGTGCTGATTCGAGAAGACCCGTAGTGACGACTGAGTTGCCCGTGACCTCGCACCAGAAAAATTGTAGCTGCTCCATTCTCCGTCGACGTTGCTAACGTCGTCACACCGAAAGCCTCTTGGTGCTTTTCGCATTAAATTTTTGTGCCTCTGCAGGTTAAGAGGAGAACTTCAAACGGTGGTCAAAAAGCTCTAGTGGGGTTATATTAAAATATAGTAAGGCAATCCGAAGAGGGGACGTCTTGCAAACAGGAAAGTCCACTTGAAGACTTTCGATTGTGTCTGACAAAATCAACGTAGCCTTCACTGAGCCAAGAGCCCTTTCCACGTCGAGTGCCGCGAGCGATTCTCCATTATCGTGAGCCAGCTACCGTGAAGCAAAGTTGATCATGACTCCTACGATCTGATACCCGTCCAAACTAGGAAACAACAATCAAGGTAGGTAAAATTCCTATCTCAATTAATTCTTGAATGTTTCATTTGCTCAATTGAGGTATTGCATTCTTGATTAAACCCCCGAATGATGTTATCTTGTCCCATGTTCCCCGAATAGCCTTTTAAATTGGAAAATCTTCCTAATTTCGCAACGTATATATGATTGACGGTCCGATTTCATGCTCGAAATACGACCCGCGATCGTACGGAAAAATCACCAATCCGATCTCACGCTCGAGATACGATTCGTGATTTTATTTAAAAATTGGCCAATTCGATCTCATGCGCGAGGTACGATTCGTCAATTTATTTCCCAAAATTAAAAGGGCATTGATGATATCTTGCTTGATTTGTTGCCGTGCTATTCTTGATGCCTTTATTTGTTTGTCCTCGTAAAATAAAAAAGGCATTTGAGTTAGATTAGATGCATGTTAGGATATTACTTGTTTTAGGTTATTTTGCATGTCTAGAATAGGAAATTTATTTATTTCGAATTTCTTAAATAAAAATACCAAAAACATAAATTTAGGATGTTAGATTTCTGTTTCACTAGTTTAAATTGCATGTTTAATTATTTGGCAATTATTAATTTCGAAATAAATAATAAAAAGAGAAAAGGAAAAACCACAAAAAGTCATCATGCATATGTCATGTAGAGCTAGGGCATTCTTTGCACGTCATTGCATATTATGATAGATTGCATGCTTATTAGAAAAATAAAAACCATGTGCACGTCATATAGAATTAGGTTCATACAATGCACGTCATTTAATGATTTTTGTTAGGTCCATTTAATTAGAAATTACATGTCATTAGAATTAGGTCATTTAGTTAATATTGCATTGCATATTGCATGATTTTCATTAATTAAGTGAAAACAAAACAAAAATTGCGTGTTAATTAGAAACCATATCTAGGATTATTGATGTGGATTTTAATTTGACATTGCAGATGCTTTCGTTGCTTTGAGGTAAGTTTTTGCAATTTATTTATTGTTTATTTGGGTGTTAAATTGGTGGATTGTGCACCCGTATGACCACCTCACATGTTAGAGAAATAGATTTAAAATCAATCCAAATTGCTTGCCAAAAAATTTTCAAAATAAAAAGAAAGGTACCGAAAGGGCGTTAAAGAATTCTAGCGTAACCAAGTCCCCATACCTATAGTCTTTGGTTCATAGAAGTACAGTAAATCTCCAGTTACTTTACTTGGGTTTCTAATCGACCCACCAAAAATAGATTAGTGGCGACTCCTAATTAAAAATCAATTGCACGTTAAAAAAACTTGAACCAAAAGTCGCGAATTGGTATGGGCTTGGGAGAGCCCGAGTTAAGTCTAGGCTTAATAATCCATTAGCCAAACCCTAGGTGGTTCACACCCCGAAAAAAATTGGTCGCGACAATATTGAAGAACTTTCAATTGATGAATTGCAGGGTTCTTTATTGGTTCATGAAAAAAAATTCCAACAACAAGAGATGGAGGAGCAAGCATAGGCTTCAACTAAAAACCACTTTCCATCGTCATCTAAAGCAAATAAAGAAAGATGGTGTAGTGAGCGTGGAAGAGGCAAAGGCAAAAGAAACAATGATCACAGTAGCTCAAATAAAAAATCTGATAATAATTAATATGATGATTCTCAATGCAAAGGAAGAGGCCGTGGAGGTCGGCATTTAATTGATTATATAAATCAAAGTCAGCAGACAAATCCAATGTAGAGGGTTTCAGATGTTAAAGGAGTGTCAAAACTTGGCACGGAAGGACACTTAAATGCTAAAAGTTAGAAAGTGACATTTAAGTACCAAAATTGGAGCAAAATAGATCACTTAAGTGCTAATTCGGCCAAAATGCTGATGTGGCGATTTCCCAGCGAGTTAAGTGCAAAATGATGTCGTTTTGCACGCTGACGTGACAAGAAAATGCAAAAACGACATCGTTTTGTTTTTGACGTGGTAAATAATTAATATAAAAATAATTAAATTAAATTTAAAACTAAATTTATTTAAAAAATTCATAAAAAAATAAAAATAATTTTTTTATAAAAAAAAAACAAGGAGAGAGAGGAGTCACGTGGTTGAGGGTTGACCTTTGCCACCGCCGCCTCCCTACCATCACATGGAAGGGTCGGCGACGATGGGGGCAACGTCGGCCGGGGTCGCCGGGCCCTAGTGAGGGGCTGGCGACTCTGACCGACTGGTGGCGAGGGCCTGCGAGCCCTCGACGGATATGGGGGAGGGCCGCGACCCTCACCACCTCCCTACCATTGCCGGGAAGGGCCGACCGGTGGGGGATCATCGGCGGGGGCCCCCACGCAAGCCCTCGCCTAGATTTGGGGTAAGGGTCGGCGGTTGGATTGGTGGCCCTCACCTGGTCCAGCCAAGGGCTGCTGATCGCTGAGGCGACTCCCCGGTGGGCGGTGGCCCTTGGCTCAGCCAAGCGACGGCCGCTAACCCTCGCTTAGATCCGACGAGGGCTCACGGGCCGGTTGGCTAGGGGTTGGCGACCCTGGCCGACCCTCCCCCCTTCGTTGTGGGCCTTGGTGGCGGTGGCGAGGGCTCAACCCTCAATGGCCTCCTCCTCCCCTTTTCCGATTTTTTTAAATATTTGTAATTGTATTTTTAAGTGTTTTAAATAAATTTAGTTTTAAATTTAATTTTATTAATTTTTATATTAATTTTTTACCACGTTAGCACCAAAACGAAGTTGTTTTTGCATTGTCTAGCCATGTCAGTGTGTAGAACGACGCCGTTTTGCACTTATTTCGCCAGAAAATCGCCACGTCAACATTTTGGCCGGATTGGCATTGAAGTGATCCATTTTGGCACTTAAGTGTCACTTTCTTAACTTCTAACACTTAAGTGTCCCTCCATGGCAAGTTTTGGCACTTGGGGCGTACTTCTTCCAAACTACTGGTGTCAAATGAGTGTACAAGACAAAGTTGAAAGCAAATGGCGAAGTTGACAAGTACAAGGCACGCTTAGAAGCTAAAGGTTATAAGCAAGAGTTTGGTGTAGATCCTAAAGAAGTCTTTACACTTGTTGCACGGCATGATGACCTATCTTAATGTGATTATATTAATAAATCAAAATTCATGGCCTATCTTCCAATTAAATGTGAAATTAACATTTGTGCATGGTGACCTCCAAAAACATATATTTGTTGATCAACCTATTGGATATGTGAAGCCTAGTGGTGAACATAAAGTCTATAAACTAAAAAAGGCTTGATATGGGTTAAAACAAGCTCCACAGGCTTGGTATAGTCTCATTGATGCTTATTTTTTGAAGGAAGGTTTTAAAAAATGTCCATATGAGCATCCACTTTTTAATAAAATAGGTGACGGAGGAAAGTTGCTTATTGTGTGCTTATATGTGGATGATGTTATTTTTAATGGAAATGATCATGCCATGTTTGACAAGTTTAAGAATTCTATGATGGTTGAATTTAAGATGACTGATCTTGGGATGATGCATTACTTTTTAGGTATTGAAGTGACTCAATCAGCAGCAGGGATTTTTAATTCTAAAAAAAAATATGTTCAAGAGATTTTAGACAGATTTATGATGAAGAATTGCAATTTTGTGAGTACACCAACTAAATTTGGTTTGAAGCTTTTGAAAGATCTTGAAGGAAGAAAGTTGGACAACACTCTCTACAAGCAAATTGTGGATAGCTTGATGTACTTCACCACAACACGGCCTAGTACAATGTATGATGTGAGTCTCATTAGTAGGTATATCGAATGCACAAGAGAGATGCATCTTAATGCAGCAAAAAGAATTGTTTGTTACTTGCAAGGTACTGCTACTTATGGAGTGCTTTATAAGTAGGAAGAATAGTCGGATCTATTTGGCTTTACAGATAGTGATTATAATAGAGATCTAAATGATAGAAGAAGCACTTCAAGATATGTTTTTATGCTAGGTTCAGAAGCTGTTTCATGATCCTCAAAGAAACAACCAATCGTTACTTTATCGACGACTGAGGTTGAGTTTGTAGCTACAACTTCATGTGCTTGTCAAGCTATTTGGCTAAGAAAAATTCTTGGAAAACTTCAGTTTAAGCAATAAGGAGCAACTTCAATTTATTGTGATAACATTTTAGCCATTAAACTCTCCAAAAAACCTGTTCTACATGGTAGAAGCAAATACATAGATGTGAAGTATCACTTCTTGAGATCTTACGATGGACGAAGCAATCGATCTTATTTTCAGCAGAAGTGAAGACCAAGTTACAGACATACTAAATCCCTCAAGTTGCCTATGTTTATGAAGCTAAGAATATTGCTTGGTGTTTGCTCAATGGATAATCCAACTTAAGGGAAGGTATCTATCATTTTTTAAACTGATTGTCTATAACATCATTTAAGGGAGGGAATGTTGGCTAGAATTAGTCACTGTATTTTTTAGTTTGACCGAGCCAAAATTGTTTAGTTTGTTAGGATTCTGTCGTTATAATCCTAGATTTTAGGGATTGGTTTTCTTTGTTGCTATTTTATAGTTACTTGTTGATATCGGTGGCCTTTTGCGAAGTAACTCGACTGGTTTGATTCTAATTCCAAAGGACAAATTCGCCTCCCAGGACAACAGGAGGCATAATTTGCAGAAACAACCTTCTATATCAAGTCAAAGATTGTTGTCGTAGTCATATCAATCCTCCTTCCGTATGCCATATTTGTACGACCTCGTCGCAATTGTAGAAGCCCCCAACGATGAAGAAACAATATGGCCCGACGTGAGGGTTAATCTCATATTGAATTTTTAGCACCACATCAAACGGTTAGGACGGAGAGCTTGTTCGAATTTGGCTTGTTGTTCTGTAATGGCAAGGTAAGGAACAAGAAGAAATAAGTCATCCTGATTAATCTTTTTTGTTAATTTACATCAACACGGAGAGAAAAAGAAGAAATATTGCAATGATCCCTGAGCATTCTTCTCAAAACATCCGCACTCTGTCGTCTTGAATACTATGGATGCATCTTTTGGTTTTCCAACTGCAGTTACGTTTTTGCTTCATGTCCTCATGATAACGATCTTGAGGCAAAGGAAGAATAGGGGTTTAACACTAGTCAAACTTGTGTATCTAATTGCTCAATGCATTAACCCTAAATCCTACAACTGCTAAAGAGTCACTACTCTTCTAATTAGTTTCAAACCTCAGTCAAATTTTACAACGGAAGCCTCAAGCACAGTAGCAACAACCAGTTTCCTGTCACGAGACGCCATCTTTAGTAGGAAATCACTGACACTTTTCGTTTAGACATTACAGTGAAGAAGATAATTTTGAAAAGTATAAACTTTCCTAAGCATATATGACCATTGATCTTTTCCATTACTATTTTATAGTTTTTGCGCTTTTCTCAGAATTATTTACTTAAAATTTGTTGATGAGGCTTAATACATATATACAAATTTAAAAGCGATAAGACTAAAAAGAATATATTTTTTTTAAGTATGGTAGAAAATTTTAGAGGTGAATATGAAATCATGTACATAAGTGGACTAATACGATGAATTTTCTAAAGCTAAATGAGTATTGATAATTTATATGTTGTCTCAACATATTGTTTTGTCCTTATTTCTTCATTTATCAAATATCATAGTGCAGACAAAGTACTCTATTAGATCTTGTATATCATTGCTATCGATCACAATTATAGAGTTTTTTTTTTTTTTGGTCAGTACAATTATAGAGTTAACTAGTGAGCTCATCGAACATTAAGTACACATTAAGTACACAATATGTCTATGTTTTCCAGTTTTCTTATTGATATTTATTTTAATATACAATCATAAGTTTGAATGTGAATTATTTAAATTAGTTGAGGTCTTAAAGCTTTAGGATGATTAAAATGCAACTAACTATAACTAAATTAGGTTTTGTGGCTAATTCAAAAAGTTTATTCCAAGTACGTTTTGTCCTTAACACTACTAGTTGACTGAACTTCTTATTTCAGCTAGCTAAAATTGGATCTTAATTAGATTTGGTCAGCTCGGCTATATATTGAATAAGACCCAGCCGACCTAATCTCAAGAATGAGTAACAAAGTCTATGTCAATATGACCAGCTCATACATTAGGTAGCCATTCAGTTGGTGAAAAGCATAGGCATCTACAAGCTTTTCCACTAAAATGGTGGGGCAGGTTCATGGAGGCTAGAATCTAATTGAGAACAAGCATCATTTTAATAAATTGAAGTGTTGGGAATTGGGATGGATATGAACAACGACCAAATTTGCCGGGTTTCATTTTGAACTTACGCTTAAATTGATAGGAAACAACTTGTATTGGCCAAGTGTACTATATGGCCTTTTAATAATTTCTCTGGTTTTGGTGGGTATGCCATAATGCTCTGTTGGAAGGCGGGCTTAATATTATCTGAAATGTGAATATTAGAAAACAACACCGAGTATGGAAAATTAGCCAATAGTTATGGCTTCATGCAAATCCAAGAATCTCTTCCAGAATATGTTACCAATGTTATTGATTCACTTCCTAGAAAGGAATCCACTTAACGGCCTATGGCATGTGCGCACATGTACTCTTATCCATGAGCCCTGTTTGGTTCAGCATTTCAAATGGGCTTTGGGATTTCAAAATCCCTTGGCCAAATGTAAATAACGTTTGATTCATTTGGGTTGCTCAACCCTGGCGACTGCCGCTCGAGCGTCACAATCCGACCCTGACGACGGCCGCTCGAGCATCACAATCACCTAGTAACTATCGCGTAGGGTCACGTAACCTAGGCAACGCCTAAGGTCGTGCAACTTTAGGTGTCGACTGTCACTTGGGTCTCGCAACCTCGAGCGACACTTAGGTTGGTGTGACCCAGGCGACCCATCATCCTATTTCCTAGACATGGCCCGCGTGTTGGTTTGTTTTCCCTTTACACCGCTCACGCCTTCTGCAAAAAGAAGAGCGACAGAGGCAGAGCAGGAGGGGAGCAAGTGGCGGCGTGAGCCGCGAGGGTAAGAAATTTTCTGTTCGCTCGTTTGAATCACCCTCGACCTTTGTCGGAAGCGAACTTGCTTGTCGTTATTGTTCATCGCTGAAAACTCTCAAATCAAATAACCTCATAAAGGTCCTGCCTCTTCCTTGCTTATTGAGTTTGAGAACGTCAAACCGAACCGATGAGATTTTGGGCAAACCGTACAAAACCCAAACAGATTTGTTGCAAGAATGTCGATATAGAGCTTAATATGCTGGGTTTAAGACGTGAACGACGTTAAATCTAAATTTGGAGGTGGTATTCTGAATTGCACATCAATTGTTTGACAAAAAGCTTAAATGAAGCATCGAATTCGACTGCATAAAATTGATGCTTAAAATCTTTGTTTTGCACTCGGTTTATTCTAATATTGTTGCATTATCATTGAATCTGTTTCCCTTTGATTTTGTGACATATTGTTTGATGCACAAGTTGGCCGTGGACGAACGTTTTCTCGCCGGAAAATTATAGTGTTGAGTGAAAAGGCCTTGGTGAAGATCTCGTCGGGGGAGACCACCCAAAGAAGAAGACAACGTAGAGTAAAAGAAAAGAGCGAAAATAATATAAAAAAATTTAAAAAAATCAGAAGGGAAACAAAATTTCGGATCAAGTGGCCAAGTCAGGGTGTTGTGGGTAAAGAATAGAATGTGTCTTTTTTGAGCGTGTGGGCTCCATGGGTATTCCACCTTAGCCTTTATCAAAGTCAACCATAGTTGAAACACACTGATGCCATCATCAATCATTTGAAGAAAGAAAAGGGGACGAACAGTGTTAATCCTAGGGACTACCATTGGAGCGGTTTTGATGTTCTTAATAAGCACATTTGGGATTTTTATTTCAAGTAAGGTGAGAAGAAATGATGTCGAGGATGATGATTCGGACTTAACAAGGCTTCAGATAACTAGATTCCCTTATGAGGACTTGAAGGTCATGACAAGAGATTTCAACATCAAGCTTGGGGAAGGAGGATTTGGCTCGGTGTTTTTAGGAACTTTACCCAGCAGCATAGGGATTACAGTCAAGTGCATTGATGGTTTTGGTCAAATAAGGGTGTGCATGGCAACGTTTCTATTTCGGGGAACTATTTTTAAGTAAAATAAGGTATTTAGTAATTATACAAAATTTATATTCTTGAAATAGAAAAAGAATAGAATGTGTTTGTAAAAATTTATAATTTTTTGTATTTATTTGTTTATTTTATTACTCATAGACCATCGACTGTCGCCAACCACACGATCGTTGCACTATCATCACACGATCGTCGAACGATTGTCGCACGATCGCCACATGACTGTCACACGACTGTCGCACGATCGCCGCATGACCATCGATCATCGCCGCCAATCACCATTGCAGGATTGCTACCTACAGCCCACTTGCCGCCGGAGGGGGAGGTGGCCGCTGAGCTATGGGCGGTGGTCTTGCGGTTGTGGTAGGCAACGACAGTCGGCGGTTGTGCAGCGGTAGGCGGCAATCGTGCGATGGCGGCGATGGCAGGCTACGGGCGGACGGTGGTAGCCGTTGACCGATGGGCTGTGGGTGGCGGTCGGTGGGCTATAAGCGGCGGCAACCGTCGCTAGCCATCGGCTGCTGATGGTGGCCGTGGGTGGAATGAGATGGTCGATGATTGGCAGGTGGCCAGCGGTGGCCGCAACAAGGAAGAAGAACAAAAGAAAAATAGAAAACAAAAACTTATTTCTAGAAATCCACTTTTTTTTTTTTTTTTTTTGTTTATTGTTTTCTATTTTCTATTCCGGGAATAGAAAAATAAGTTGGCGTTACCAAACAGATTTATGTTCTTTTTTTTTAATCTGGAGAACAAAAGAACAAAAATCGTGAGAAATAAAAACGTTACTATGCAGACCCTAAAGAAGTCTTTCTTGGACAAGGTCGGAACCATTGGTACTATCCATCATGTCAATCTAGTGAGACTACTTGGATTTTGTGCTGAAAAATCACATAGGCTTTTAGTTTATGAGTACATGTGCAATGGTTCTCTTGATAAGTGGATCTTCCATAATGATCAAGAGTTTGACCTCTGTTGGCAAGTGAGGAGAAAGATTATCGTCGACATTGCCAAAGGACTAGCCTAACTCCCTGAGGAATGTCATCAAAAAATAATTTACTTGGACATCAAACCCCAACATATACTTTTGGATGAACATTTCAATGCAAAGCTTGCTGATTTTGGGTTGTCAAAGCTAATTGATAAGGACCAAAGCATGTCATGACGACCATGCGAGGAACACATGGTTACCTTGCTCCAAAATGGTTGAGTTGTGTTATCAAGGAAAAGGTAGATGTGTACAGTTTTGGCATTGTGATGTTAGAAATCCTATGTAGGAGGAAAAATGTGGACCACTCATTGCTGAGTGATGAAGTGCATATGCTGACCCTTTTCAAGTGCAAAGCAAAACAAGAACAACTATTGGACATGATTGATAAGTCCACTGGTGAAAAGAAGTTGTCAAGATGATGAAAATCGCAGCATGGTGTTTTCAAGATGATAGTAGCAAGATGGCACTATTTCGTAATCAAACCAATTTCTCTGGTGGAGACTGCTATTTATTATTAGATTCATTTTCCCTTGCAAACAAGTAGTCCAGGGAGTATTCCACCTTAGCCTTTATCAAAGTCAACCATAGTTGAAACACATTGATGCCATCATCAATCTTTTGAAGAAAGCAAAATGGGATGAACAATGTTAATCCTAGGGACTACCGTTGGAACAGTTTCAATGTGTTAATAAGCACATTTGAGATTTTTATTTCAAGTAAGGTGAGAAGAAATGATGTCAAAGATGATGATCCGGACTTACCAAGGCTTCGGATAACTAGATTCCCTTATGAGGACTTGAAGGCCATGACAGGAGATTTCAACATCAATCTTGGGGAAGGAGGATTTGGCTCTGTGTTTCTAGGAATTTTACCCAGTGGCATAAGGGTTGCAGTCAAGTGCCTTGATGGTTTTGGTCAAATAAGGGTGTGCATGGCAACGTTTCTATTTCGGGGAACTATTTCTATTCCGGGAACAATTTCTAAGTAAATTAAGGTATTTGGTAATTATACAAAATTTATATTCTTGGAATTGAAAAAGAATAGATGTAAAAATTTATAAATTTTTGTATTTATTTGTTTTTTTTTAATCTAATTACCACCCGGCGCACGATCGTCGCACGACTGTCTCACGATCGTTGCACGATTGTCGCACGATCGTTGCACGATTACCGCATGATCGCCGCACGACCGTCGCACGACCGCGCATGATCGCTACGCGCCGCATGACCACCTATCATCGCCGCAATTGCTATGCAGATTGCCGCCCAGCCCCACTCACCATCGGAGGGGGCGGTGGCCGGTGAGCTGTGAGTGGTGGTTTCACGATTGTGGTCGACAATGACGGTAGGCGGTTGTGTGGCGGCAGGCGGCAATCATGCAGCGGTCGGCGACGGTAGGCTACGGGCGGAACGGTGGCGGCCGTCGACCGATGGGTCAGGGCGGTGGCCGGTGGGCTATAGGTGGCGGCAATTGTCACTAGCGGTCGCCGACCGGGGCCATGGGCGGCAAGAGGTGGTCGATGGTTCGCAAGCGGCCAGCGGTGGCCGCAACAAGGAAGGAGAACAAAAGAAAAATAGAAAAAAAACTTATTTCTAGAAATCTACTTTTTTTTTCCTTTCTTGTTTCTGTTCGAAATTTATTCTTCAACCACTTTTCTATTATGAGAAATAGAAAAATAAGTTGACGTTACTAAACAGATTTATATTTTTTTTTTTTGTTCCGAGAGAACAAAACAATAGAAATCGTTAGAAATAAAACGTTACCGTGTAGGACCTAAAGAGGTCTTTCTTGGTCAAGGCCGGAACCATTGGCACTATCCATCATGTCAATCTAGTGAGAATACTTGGATTTTGTGCTGAAAAATCACATAGGCTTTTAGTTTATGAGTACATGTGCAATGGTTCTTTTGATAAGTGGATCTTCCATAATGATCAGGAGTTTGACCTCTGCTGGCAAGTGCGGAGAAAGATTATCGTCGATATTGCCAAAGGACTAGACGAACTCCATGAGGAATGCCATCAAAAAATAATTCACTTGGACATCAAACCCCAACATATACTTGTGGATGAACATTTCAATGCAAAGCTTGCTTATTTTGGGTTGTCGAAGCTAATTGATAAGGACCAAAGCCATGTCATAACGACCATGCAAGGAACACATGGTTACCTTGCTCTAGAATGGCTGAGTTTTGTTATCAAGGAAAAGGTAGATGTGTACAGTTTTGGCATTGTGATGTTAGAAATCCTATGTGGGAGGAAAAATGTGGACCACTCTTTGCCGAGTGATGAAGTGCATATGTTGACCCTTTTTCAAGTGCAAAGCAGAATAAGAACAACTATTGGACATGATTGATAAGTCCATTGTTGACAAGAAGTTGTCAAGATGATGAAAATCGCAGCAGGGTGTTTTCAAGATGATAAGAGCAAGATGGCACTATTTCGTAATCAAACCAATTTCTCTGGTGGAGACTGCTATTTATTATCAGATTCATTTTCCCTTGTAGATGAGCAGTCTAGGGAGTATTCCACCTTAGCCTTTATCAAAGTCAACTATAGTTGAAACACACTGATGCCATCATCAATCTTTTGAAGAAAGCAAAATGGGACAAACATTGTTAATCCTAGGGACTACCGTTGGAGCAGTTTCGATGTTCTTAATAAGCACATTTGGGATTTTTATCTCAAGTAAGGTGAAAAGAAATGATGTCGAGGATGATGATCCAAACATACCAAGGCTTCAAATAACTAGATTCCCTTATGAGGACTTGAAGGTCATGACAGGAGATTTCAACATCAAGCTTGGGGAATGCGGATTTCGCTTGGTGTTTCTAGGAACTTTACCTAGCGGCATAAGGATTGCAGTCAAGTGCTTTGATGGTTTTGGTCAAATAAGGGTGTGCATGGCAACGTTTCTATTCCGAGGAACTATTTGTACCCCGGGAACAATTTCTAAGTCAAATAAGATATTTAGTAATTATACAAAATTTATATTCTAGGAGTAGAAAAAGAATAGAATGCGTTTGTAAAAATTTATAAATTTTTGTATTTATTTATTTTTTTAATAACTCACGGACTGCTGATTGTTGCCCGGCGCACGATTGCCGCACGACCGTCACACGATCGTCCGCACGATCGCCGCACGATCATCGCACGACTATCGCACGACCGCCGCACGATCATTGCACGACTATCGCACGACCGCCGCACGATCGCCGCACGACTATCGCACGACCGCCGCACGATCGCCGCACGACTATCGCACGATCGCCGCACGATCGCCACACGACGCCGCACTACCACGATCGCCGCCGCCAATTGCCGTCGCAGGATTGCCGCCCACGGCCCACTCGCCGCCGGAGGGGGCGGTGGCCGGTGAGCTGTGGGCGGTGGTCTTGCGGTTGCGGTTGGCAATGACGGTCGGCGGTTGTGCAGCGGTTGGCAATGACGGTCGGCGGTTGTGCAGCGGTAGGTGGCAATCGTGCGGTGGTTGGCGACGGCAGGCTATGGGCGGACGGTGGCGGTCGCCTAATGGGTCAGGCGGCGGCCGATGGGCTATAGGCGGCGGCAATCGTTGCTAGCGATCGGCCGTCGACGGTGGTCAGGGCGGCATGAGGTGGTCGATGGTTGGCAGTGGCCAGCGGTGGCGCAACAAGGAAGAAGAACAAAAGAAAAATAGAAAAAAAACAATTTATTTCTAGAAATCTATTTTTTTTTTTTTTTTTTTTGTTTATTGTTTCTGTTCTAAATTTATTCATCAGCCACTTTTCTATTCTGGGAATAGAAAAATAAGTTGGCATTACCAAACAAATTTATGTTCTTTTTTTTGTTCCGGAGAACAAAAGAACAGAAATCGCGAGAAATAAAACGTTACAATGCAGGCCCTAAAGAAGTCTTTCTTGGTCAAGGCCGGAACCATTGGTACTATCCATCATGTCAATCTAGTGAGACTACTTGGATTTTGTGTTGAAAAATCACATAGGCTTTTAGTTTATGAGTACATGTGCAATGGTTCTCTTGATAAGTGGATCTTCCATAATGATCAAGAGTTTGACCTCTGTTGGCAAGTGAGGAGAAAGATTATCGTCGACATTGCCAAGGACTAGCCTAACTCCATGAGGAATGCCATCAAAAAATAATTTACTTGGATATCAAACCCCAACATATACTTTTGGATGAACATTTCGATGCAAAGCTTGCTGATTTTGGGTTGTCGAAGCTAATTGATAAGGACTTAAGCCATGTCATGACGACCATGCGAGGAACACCTGGTTACCTTGCTCCAGAATGGTTGAGTTCTGTTAGCAAGGAAAAGGTAGATGTGTACAGTTTTGGCATTATGATGTTAGAAATCCTATGTGGGAGGAAAAATGTGGACCATTCTTTGCCGAGTGATGAAGTGCATATGCTGACCATTTTCAAGTGCAAAGCTGAACAAGAACAACTATTGGACATGATTGATAAGTCCAGTGGTGACAAGAAGTTTTAAGATGATGAAAATTGCAGCACGGTGTTTTCAAGATGATAGTAGCAAGATGGCACTATTTCGTAATCAAACCAATTTCTCTGGTGGAGACTGCTATTTATTATCAAATTCATTTTCCCTTGTAGACGAGCAGTCCAGGGAGTATTCCACCTTAGCCTTTATCAAAGTCAACCATAGTTGAGACACACTGATGCCATCATCAATCTTTTGAAGAAAGCAAAAGGGGACAAACAGTGTTAATCCTAGAGACCGCCGTTCGAGCAGTTTTGATGTGGTTAATAAGCACATTTGAGATTTTTATTTCAAGTAAAGTGAAAATAAATGATGTCGAGGATGATGATCCGAACTTACCAAGGCTTCAGATAACTAGATTCCCTTATGAGGACTTGAAGGGCATGACAGGAGATTTCAACATCAAGCTTGGGGAAGGAGGATTTGGCTCGGTGTTTCTAGGAACTTTACCTAGCGGCATAAGGATTGCAGTCAAGTGCCTTGATGGTTTTGGTCAAATAAGGGTGTGCATGGCAACGTTTTCTATTCCGGGGAACTATTTCTACTCCGAGAACAATTCCTAAGTCAAATAAGATATTTAGTAATTATACAAAATTTATATTATTGGAGTAGAAAAAGAATAGAATGCGTTTGTAAAATTTATAAATTTTTGTATTTATTTATTTTTTTAATAACTCACGGACTGGCCGACGCGCCGGCGGATGATTGCCGCACGATCGTCGCACGATCGCCGCACGATCGCCGCATGACTATCGCACAATCATTGCACGATCGCGGCATGACTATTGCACGACCGCCGCACGATTGCTGCACTACCACATCGTCGCCGCCACAACCACCTATCGTCACCCACTTGCCAAGGGGGCGGCCGCTGTAGCGGTTGCCACTTACAATGACGGTCATTGTCGGGCGGCAGGGCAATTGTGCGGTGGCGGCGGGCAGGTCGGTGGACGGTGACAGCCGTCGGCTAATGGGTTGTGGGGCGGCGGTGGGCTATAGGCGGCGGCAATGGTTGCTAGCGATCGGCGATCGGCGGTGGCCGTGGGCGGGGAGGTGGTCGATGGTTGGCGGCGGCCGATGCGGTGGCCGCAACAAGGAAGAAGAACAAAGAAAAATAGAAAAAAAAAACAATTTATTTCTAGAAATCTATTTTTTTTTTTTTGTTTTTTGTTTCGTTCTAAATTTATTCTCAAAAGTACTTTTCTATTCCTCGGGGAATAGAAAATAAGTTGGCATTACCAAACAGATTTATGTTCTTTTTTTTTTGTTCCGGAGAACAAAAGAGCATAAATCGCGAGAAATAAAAATGTTACAATATAGGCCCTAAAGAAGTCTTTCTTTGTCAAGGCCGGAACCATTGGTACTATCCATCATGTCAATCTAGTGAGACTACTTGGATTTTGTGTTGAAAAATCACATAGGCTTTTAGTTTATGAGTACATGTGCAATGGTTCTCTTGATAAATGGATCTTCCATAATGATCAAGAGTTTGACCTCTGTTGGCAAGTGAGGAGAAAGATTATCGTCGACATTGCCAAAGGACCAGCCTAACTCCATGAGGAATGCCATCAAAAAATAATTGACTTGGACATCAAACCCCAACATATAATTATGGATGAACATTTCGATGCAAAGCTTGCTGATTTTGGGTTGTCGAAGCTAATTGAAAAGGACCAAAGCCATGTCATGACGACCATGTGAGGAACACCTAGTTACCTTGCTCTAGAATGGCTGAGTTTTGTTATTAAGGAAATGGTAGATGTGTATAGTTTTGGCATTGTGATTTTAGAAATCCTATGTGGGAAGAAAAATGTGGACCACTCTTTGCCTAGTGATGAAGTGCATATGTGATGAAGTAAAACAAGAACATATGTTTATCAAATGCAAAAGATGATGAAAATCACGACGGTGTTTTCAAGATGATAGTAGCAAGAACAACTATTGGTAAAAATTTATAAATTTTTGTATTTATCTGTTTTTTCTAACCATAGTTAAACTCAATCTTTTGAAGAAAGCAAAAGGGGATGAATAGTGTTAATCCTAGGGACTACCGTTGGAGCAGTTTCGATGTACTTAATAAGCACATTTGGGATTTTTTTTTTCAAGTAAGGTGAGAAGAAATGATGCTGAGGGTAATGATCCGAACTTACCAAGGCTTCGTAACTAGATTCCCTTATGAGGACTGAAGGGCATGATGTGTTTCAACATCAAGCTTGGGGAATGAGGATTTGCACGGAACATTACCCACGGGCATAAGGATTGCAGTCAAGTGCCTTGATGGTTTTTGGTCAAATAGGGGTGTGCATGGCAATTTCTATTCTAGGGAACTATTTCTACCACCAATTTATAAGTGAAATCATTTGCAGCAAAATTTATATTCTTGGAATAGAAAAAGAATAGAATGCATTTGGTAAAAATTATAAATTTTTGTATTTTTTCCGCCCACGACTACCACTTGTGCGTTTGCCGCACGACTTTCGCATGATCGGGGGCGGTGGCCGATCGTCACACAATCGAGACCACCAATTGTCGCCACCAATTGCCGTGGGCGGTGGTCCATTGCGGTGGGGCAATGGCCAATGAGCAACGGTGGGCGCCTTGTGGTGGTGGTTAGCAGCGGCAGTCGGCGGTCATGTGGTGGCAAGCAGCGATAGCGTGCGGCGCGGCGGCGGACGGTGGCACCGTCCGACCATGGGTTGTTGGCGGCGGCTGGTGGGCTAGTGGCAACCATCACCAGCGGTCGGTCGCCGACGGTGGCCATGGGCAGCAGGAGGTGGCCGATGGTTGGCAGGCTGTTGGCGGTGGCTGCAACAAGGAAGAAGAATAAAATAAAAATAGAAAAAAAGACTTATTTCTAGAAATCTACTTTTTTTTTTTTTTTGTTTCTTGTTGTTTCAAATTTATTCCTTAGCCACTTTTCTATTCCGAGGAATATAAAAATAAGTTGGCATTAGGAAACAGATTTATATATATTTTTTTTTGTTCCGGAGAACAAAAGAATAGAAATGACAAGAAATAAAAACGTTACCATGCAAGCCCTATAGTAGTCTTTCTTGGTCAAGGCCGGAACCATTGGCACTATCCATCATGTCAATCTATGGGACTACTTGGATTTTGTACTGAAAAATCACATAGGCTGTTAGTTTATGAGTACATGCAATGGTTCTTTTGATAAGTGGATCTTCCATAATGATCAAGAGTTTGACCTCTGTTGGCAAGTGAGGAGAAAGATTATCGTCGACATTGCCAAAGGACTAGCCTAACTCCATGAGGAATGCCATAAAAAAATAATCACTTGGACATCAAACCCCAACATATACTTGTGGATGAACATTTCAATGCAAAGCTTGCTGATTTTAGGTTGTCGAAGCTAATTGATAAGGACCAAAGCCATGTCATGACGACCTTACGAGGAACACCTGGTTACCTTGCTCCAGAATGGCTGAGTTTTGTTATCAAGGAAAAGGGAGATGTGTATAGTTTTGGCATTGTGATGTTAGAAATCCTATGTGGGAAGAAAAATGTGGACCACTCTTTGCCGAGTGATGAAGTGCATATGCTGACCCTTTTCAAGTGCAAAGCAGAACAAGAACGGCTATTGGACATGATTGATAAGTCCACTGGTGACAAGAAGTTGTCAAGATGATGAAAATCACAGCACGGTGTTTTCAAGATGATAGTGTTAAGATGGCACTATTTTGTAATCAAACCAATTTCTTTGGTGGAGACTACTATTTATTATCAGATTCATTTTCCCTTGTAGATGACTTAGCCTTTATCAAAGTCAACCATAGTTGAAACACACTGATGCCATCATCAATCTTTTGAAGAAAGCAAAAGGGGAGGAACAATGTTAATCTTAGGGACTACCATTGGAGCAGTTTTCGATGTTGTTAATAAGCACATTTGGGATTTTTCTTTCAAGTAAGGTGAGAAGAAATGATATCGAGGATGATGATCTGGACTTACTAAGGCTTTAGATAACTACCCTTATGAGGACTTGAAGGACATGATAGGAGATTTCAACATCAAGCTTGGGGAGGGAGGATTTGGCTCGGTGTTTCTAGGAACTTTACCCAGCGGCATAAGGATTGCAGTCAAGTGCCTTGATGGTTTTGGTCAAATAAGGGATTGCATGGTAACGTTTCTATTCCGAGTAACTATTTTTATCCGATAACAATTTCTAAGTAAAATAAGGTATTTGGTAATTATACAAAATTTATATTCTTGGAATAGAAAAAGAATAGAATGCGTTTGATAAAAATTTATAAATTATTGTATTTATTTGTTTTTTCTAATTACTCATGGACCGCCGACTACCGCCGCCACCACGATTGTCGCGCACAATTGTCGCACGATCACCGCACGATTGCCGCCGCAAGATTGTTGCACGCCCACTCGCCGTCGGACGATGGCCGACCGATTGTCGTGCTTGCGGTGGTGGTCGGCCAATTGCCACCAACGGTAGGTGGGAATCATTCGGCCATCGCCGGCAGGCCCGCCCACTCGGCCGATGCTGCCGGGCGCGGCCGGGGGCTGGTGGCCCGATGTCGCCCACCGCCCACTGGGGAAGGGGCGGCGGTGAGTGTGGGGTAGTGGTCTTGCGGTGGTGGTCGGCAGCAATTGTCGGCGGTTGTGCAACAGCAGGTGGGAATCATTCGCCGTTGGCGATGGTAGGCTGCGGGCGAACGGTGGCAGTCGTCGGCCGATGGGCTGTGGGCGGCGGCCGGTGGGCTATAGGCGGCGGCAACCATCGCCAGCGGTCGGCTACCGACGGTGGTCGTGGGCAGCGGAGGTGGCGGATGGTTGGCAAGCGGCCGGTGGTGGCCAACAAGGAAGAAGAACAAAAGAAAATTGAAAAAAAAAAAAAAAAAAAAAAACTTATTTCTAGAAATCCACTTTTTTTTTGTTTCTTGTTTTTACATTCCAAATTTTTCTCGCTACTTTTCTATTCCATGGAATAGAAAAACAAATTGGCGTTACCAAACAGATATATGTTCTTTTTTTGTTCCGGAGAACTAAAGAACAGAAATCGCGAGAAATAAAAACGTTACCATGCAAGCCCTAAAGAAGTCTTTCTTGGTTGAGGCTAGAACCATTAGCATTATCCATCATGTCAATCTAGTGAGACTACTTGGATTTTGTGCTGAAAAATCACATAGGCTTTTAGTTTATGAGTATATGTGCAATGGTTCTCTTGATAAGTGGATCTTCCATAATGATCAAGAGTTTGACCTCTGTTGGCAAGTGAGGAGAAAGATTATCGTTGACATTGCCAAAGGACTAGCCTAACTCCATGAGGAATGCCATCAAAAAATAATTCACTTGGACATCAAACCCCAACATATACTTGTTGATGAACATTTTGATGCAAAGCTTGCTTATTTTGGGTTGTCGAAGCTAATTGATAAGGACCAAAGCCATGTCATGACGACCATGCGAGGAACACCTGGTTACCTTGCTCCAGAATGGCTGAGTTATGTTATCACGGAAAAGGGAGATGTGTACAATTTGGCATTGTGATGTTAGAAATCCTATGTGGGAAGAAAAATGTGGACCACTCTTTGCCGAGTGATGAAGTGCATATGTTGACCCTTTTCAAGTGCAAAGTAGAACAAGAACAACTATTGGACATGGTTGATAAGTCCACTGGTGACAAGAAGTTGTTAAGATGATGAAAATCGCAGCACGGTGTTTTCAAGATGATAGTAGCAAGATAGCACTATTTCGTAATCAAACCAATTTCTCTTCTGCTATTTATTATCAGATTCATTTTCCCTTGTAGATGAGCAGTCTAGGGAGTATTCCACCTTAGCCTTTATCAAAGTCAACCATAGTTGAAATACATTGATGCCATCATCAATCTTTTGAAGAAAGAAAAGGGATGATCCTCGCTAGCGACACTTAGGGGTTTACGTGGCGGCTGTCGGCCAAAGCGGTTCCTCTAGCACCAAAAAAAAGAAAAAGTCAACCATAGTTACCACCGCCCGTGTTAGATGATTTTTGATCTTGAGATAGTTTCTTATGGGCTTGTTATCGGTTCCGGGTTCCTTGGATTACCAAAAAAGAAAAAGAAAAAGTCAACCATAGGAAACACATTTATTCATCAATTTTTGAATAGAAAGAAAAGGGGGAATGAACAGTTCGGCTTTTTTGAAATGTTTCTTGTAGATATGGCTAACCCATTAAATTTAGGTTTGAATAGATACCAAATGTTGTACTAACCCATTGGGCCTTGGAGGGCCTTAAGGTCCGATTTCAAACCAAACCTAGATCGACAGGGGCCAAGTCAGACCAACAATTGGACTAGGCTCTCTGACCCGACCCGAGTCCCATATTCCAGAATTAAAAATTCAAAAATTAATAAAAAAATTAAAAATTAAAAATATAAAAATAAAATGTAAAAAATAAAAAATAAATAAAATGCTTGGAAATAGGTCTTCATAATTTTTTTTAGCATTAGATTTAGTTTAGTTTCATTTAATTAGTATACAAGTAGATTAGTCCTAGTGGAGTATCATTTTAAAAGAAATTAAACTTGATTTGAACCTAGCTCATGGGAATCATGTATTGGGCCTTATAACGTGACCATGTATGTTCTTTGCTTGATTTGTATAGAGTTTTCTTTTTTCGTGTTTACTTTAAAGGTCATTTCAATATTTGGATGTTTATTTACCGTACTATCTTTCCATAAATTGATTGTTTATTGGTTTCTTAAAATAGGTTAGGACTAGTTTAGACTTTGATGAAAATGAACCTTACAAAAACATTTGTATGATCATGGAGCAAAATTGATGCCTTTAGGACTATAATTAGCAATCAAGACCATGTGACCACTTACGTAAAGACATTCCAAATTAGAGATACTGAAAGGGCACTAATAGACATTAATGTAACTAAGTGCCTGACTCTAGAATATTTAGTTGTGTAGGAATCGAGACGACACTCTCGTATCTCTGTTGGTTTCTAGTCGATTCAAATAAGTTTGTGGCAACTCTTATAAATATTTAGGTTGTTAAGAACTAAAAAAAGAATCCAATGTCACATGAGGCATGGGTTTGGGAAAACCCGTGCCTAATCAAGGGCTATTTGTCCAAATTAGGTAATACCCCTAAACCTATTTTTTTTCCCCTCCAAATGAAAAGGGTAGGTCTCGACAGTCTTTTTTTTTTTTTTTTTTTACCAAGAAGAATCCAACTGTTATTTTGTATATTATGCTCCTATTGAATACTTCTCAAATAATTGAACGATTCTCTTTTAATACTACTACATAAGCTATTCACCACACGATAATAATATCAGCTGCAACTTGGTCATGTATAGGTCTAGATGATTACCAGAATCTTTCTACAGTAGCTGAAACAGCTTTTGACACCTCGTTAACAAGTTTTCTAACAATATTGCCCTCAAAATTTTGATCAAAGGTTTTTGATATTGATATATGAAAGCCTAGACTTTTGTACCAAAATATTCAACTAATGTTGTCTTCCATGTAATTTAAGTAATATTATGTAGGAATGGAAAAATTTACCTAAACAACATAGATTGTCTTACGACGCATATGAATGATGTCAATGGGAAAGCACATTCTCTTACTAAAAAAATAATACAGAGAAATAAAGAATACTAAAAATTTATTGCTAAAAATAAGGCAAGATATAAAATAACATAACACTAAGCGAATTCTCTACTAAGACATAACAAACCCAATAATTCCATTGTCCGATTTGCATCTTTTAGATACAATAAAATAAATGTTTTTTTTAAATAGTTTTTGAACTTCTAGATCGATTCTTTATGGGTTTGATATAGAAAACAATAGTTCTTGTTAGAGAAAAAAATACACCTCAAGGGGTAAAACTTGACACGGATGGACATATAAGTGTCACGCCCCGAACCCCGAGCGCGCGCATATCCCACTGCGGCCATGCAAATGCGACATTCCCAGGTAGTGTCGCCGACCCCATTCATTTATTTTTGCGCAAGCGGAACGTATTATAAAACCCCGGACAATGAAATACGGGATAGAAAAACAAGAAGCAAAACCACAACATAACACTTTCATAATTCAACAGAATTACAAATAGAGGTCTACGGCCAAAAGTCTACAAAAAACCGGCTCTTAAAAAGGAACTGTCCTACGACCTACAAGTCGGACATGTCCTCCAATCCTTATGACTTCACCTCTGCAACTCCTCAAGGCCAATCAAAGTTATCTGTCCGCTTCGTTTACCAGGGACCTGAAATTTTTAATCCCACAACCGGGATGAGACAATGTCTCAGCAAGTTCAACCCCCTAAACCCCTATTAGAAGGAAAATACGCCCCGGGTGGCGTAGCCACATCACACAGAGAACTTACCTCGTCTCAGTTCCTTCCTGCAGGTTAGCACAATTCAAATCACCCAATCACAGATAATAATAAGAACTTAAACCACTAGAATGTCAACAATATCATTTCAAACGACCACAGGAGTCCGGATTATAAGACCAAACCATTATGACACGTCCCATACCATGTCACACGATTCCGTCCCATAATCCGACCCGTTAATAACACTCAGCATGCGATCCAATTGATATTCACTGCCACACAAGGACATAGCCTACTCGCAGTTCGGCTATCTACTGGCACATAGCCAGGCATCACCTCCCCCCTTAGAGCGTGGCTTCGTCACTACGTCGACGACATTCTCGAAGGAGCATGAGTCCAGCTGGCCTAGCCTCTACTGCGACCCGAGCCACGTCACTCGTTGACGGCATTTCTAAATGAATAAAGGTCTAGTTGGCCTAGCCACTACTGCGACCCGAGCCACGTCACTCTCTTGACGGCATTTCTAGCAGAATAAGGGTTCAGTTGGCCTAGCCCCTACTGCGACCCGAGCCTTTCAACCAGCACACGACAATTCGATACCGATCCCTGGATACTTTACATTTCACTCACATAATCCAATTACGATATTAACCATTAAAAATCAAATTTCAATGCCAAACCCGACACTTGGATTTTTATGAATAAAAATCCCTATTTATCACAATCAACACTCAATTTGCCACATCCATTCACCAAACTCAAATTCTAAATACACAAAAGGCGATCGACGAAATTGAGAGAATAAGGTCCCGACGAAATTTTCGAATTTAATAAATAATTAAATTTATTCCAAAATTAATTAAATAATAATATCCATATTTTCGCAATCCACACTCAATTTATAATATCCAACCATCAATTTCAAAATCCGAATACACAAAGAAATAGCGATGAGCACAAAATTCTGAGCAAATAAGGTCCCGAGATAATTTTCGAATTTATTGAATAATAAATTTTATTCCGAAATTGATTTAAATAATAATATTTTAATAATTTCGAATATATATATTATTAAATTATTTAATAATTCGGAATACTTAAATAAATCAAAAATAAATTCCTTTAAGTCACATCAAGGTTTATATTAATATAAACATTCACTTAACCTTAAATTAAACACACTTTAAGTTAATTAAGCCACTTAATATAATCTACACTTAAATAAATTAAACTAACCACATAATAACACTTAACATAAACTAAGCACACCTAAAGCATCATTAACCCTCTAATCAAGGACCTTCTAATCAAGGTTTAGTGAGCTAAACTCACCGGATTAGTGAGTTGAGCGGACCAAAACGACCGGGACGTCGAGGGGATCGACTCTTCTCAAGGCGGGCCGAGCATCCGGGGTCGGGAAGCCGGCCAAAACGGGTCAAACACCCGCTGCCATATCCATTTTTCCAGCTTCTGTTTGGGGCCGAGAAGGAGCGATTCCAAGCGTCGGTTGGGCGGAGGAACGGGGCGGCAGCTCGATGGTGGCTCGGACAGGCGAGGCGGCGGCCAGGCGAGGCCTCACAGTGGCCGGAGGTGGCTGAATCGCGGCCTGTGCTGGCCTGCGAAGTTGCTGGAGACGAGGGCGAGCAGGGACGACGGCGGCAAGAGGCGGAGACGCGCGAGCGGCGCGGGGCAGACGCGCGGCGGCGGCGACGGTGACGATGGCGCTGCTGGCTGCTGCTTAGGCGTTCTCAGATTTGTCGGCGGGTTTCGAACAATAACTAGGGAAGAAGAAGAAGAACTCGCGCAAAGAAGAGAGAGAGAAGGAGGCGGAGGTGCTCGCGAGGCTGCGACGGCGAGCGGGCGGAGGGGCAGCCGGCGACGAGCGGCCGAGCGGGGGGACGAAGGCTGGTCGGGCTGGCTGAACCGGATCTCTCCCGCTGTTGGCCACCGAAGAAGAAGAAGAAGAAGATGGAGATGGAGAAGTCGCACGGGAGAGAGGAAGAAGAGAGGGAGGAGAGAGAAGGAGGGGGCCATTTCTTTTTTTTTTTTTTCTCTTTCTTTAATCCAACAAAAGGGCCCACCATGATGTCATGCTCCACTAACTTCAAATCTCCCACAACAATCTTCAATGGGTCCAATCCCATCCGCCGCCATGGCATGAATTCTTGTACAACAAATTCTTCAATTCCACTTGATTCTCTTCCAATTGAATCAAATTGAAGTCCATAAAATTAATCCAATATCACCACACTTCAATTCACATCTTCATTTGTCTATAGAACCAACTTAAGTCCCAAAAGCACGACCAAGGGCGAGCCTATTAATTTCTCGAGCCAAATTAGCCATTCTCTGATTTAATTGCTGAAAAATTTTGATTACATGAAAAATCTTCTAAAGATGAATTAATATTCCTAAAATGATTTGTGACACACCCAGACTTCCAATTTCTAAATTCGATCTCAATTCCACGGTTAATTTCACTTTGGCACGATACTAGCGCGGCCCAACCTACTGGGTAGCTTTTAGAAATTTTCATACATTTGACCCGTGGTTGATCATCTCAAGCCACAATGTACATCTTTGAAACATTAGCGACTTTCGGTTGTTGGGGTAATTTCAAAGTTTCGAATACAAACACAGGGTAACCAATCGACAGAAAAGTCGGTCCAGTGCCGATCGACAAGAATTGTGCGATATGGTGGAATCACCCACACCTGATCACATGCCTCTGTCGAGTCGACCTATCTCCGATCTCTAATCGATTTTTAATTGTGCCGCAATGACCCTTGCAAATTAGCTCGGTCGAAAGATCGCTTCCTGGTTAAATTCTCGAGTTTGATACATTAGAATTTCTTAACGGCTTCACCTGATAGACTAGTTTTCACATGAGTGGCCGACTCAATGAAAATAACTATATACGTGCCAACGAAATGCCCGTCTCAAATTATGGAAAATAGAATTGGAAAATCGGGATGTCACAATAAGCGTCGAATTTCCAAAAGGTACAGTTAGCTATAACTTTTTTTGAAAATTGGACATTTAAATATCAATTTTGGCAAGACTTATTGGAAATTTGATGTAGCGTTATTTATTTAATAAAATTGGCCTATGTGGCTTGTTGGAATGTCCACTTAGTGTCTTTGTTCTAAAACGACGTTATTTTGCCCTAAATTTTATTTTTAATATAAATATTAATTAAATTAAATTTTAAAAACTAAATAAAAAAGTGGAAATCAGATCTGGGGTCGTGGAGGCCCTCACCACCACCGCCCCACCGTCATTGGCTCCAATTCCCACTTTTTTGAAAAAAAAATTAGTTTTTAAATTTTAATTTAATTAATATTTATATTAAAAATAAAATTTGGACCAAAATAACGTTGTTTTTGGTTTATCTAACCATGTTAGTGCCACGTGGGTTATTTTTATCTAAAATAATTGCCATGTCAGTGAAAATACTTGCTGGAAAATATCATGTTAGGAGTTCGGCCAGAAATTTTGGTCGTTGGCATTTAAGTATTTATTCTTTTCTTTGATTTTGGCATTTAAGTGTGCTTTTTAGAAGTTTTGGTACTTGTGTGTTTAGCTATGCCAGATTTTGGTACCTTTTTTGACACTCATTTGAGCTTTTTCCTATTTTAGTCCATTTCACATGTAGAAAATAGAGGACACGGTATATGTGGGCAATAAAAAAGAATTAACAAATCCTGTGCACACATTTGAAGGAAGATAAAAGGTTTTGAATTTTACAATTTACGGATGAGGAAGCATCTTTTATAAAGTTTAAGATTTCATTCTTATCATGGCAAATTACATCTTTGACCATCGAATACCAGATAACATTGCAATTTATATTAAGTAAATTGACATGGAATTTGATTGATTTTGTTTTTTTGGAGTTAGAGCTTGAAACTATACATGAATTAAAAACATATCTCTATTTGTAAATGATTTTTTCCCTATAGATCTGCAAGGTATATGTACAAATTCTTTGGGTGGGGAGCGATCACTCCGGCTTGCCTCTCCTCCTTCGTGGCTGGTTTGTGTTTAATTTACAATATTCTTGGACTTGGTATGTTTGTATTCCATCTTTAATCTTTCTGACTCGACATTTTGTATCAAATATGATAGCAAAATGTGAAATCATTAGATCAATCATCGATGATGTTTTGATCTAGCTAAATGAAAGAGACATACATCTACCTGATCATTTAGTAGGAATTCGGCATGATTTTGAAGAAGTCATGCGCCTATTAGATGAAGGTTCCCCTGATGTACGTTATCTAATAATCCACGGTATGGGAGATATTGGGAAAATAACTCTTGCAATGGTTGTCTTTAATCAAATTGCTAGTCAGTTTCATGGGTATAGTTTCCTTTCTGACATTTGAGAAGCTTCACAGGGTGGAAGTCGTTCGATTGGAAGAATGACTATTGTCAGAAATTCTCAACATTAAATGAGTGGAGATTTCTGATTGCATGCAGGGATTAATCAAATTTGAAGGAGATTCCATAACAAGAAAGTCCTCATCTTGATGACCTAGATAAGCGGGAGCAACTCATGAAATTGTAGATTGAGAGTCGTGGACTTGATTACACTAATTATCTTACTAATGCCATTTCAATATTGTAACTTGATTGTTTATCAACAAAGTGACCAATGCAGTCTTCCACTTCCATACATGGGTACACAATCAGAAAATTAAACAACCACAATCAATACGATAAGGGTAAAGTGCAAGAAAATAAACACGAAAAATTCAATATTGAACAAAAAATGTACTTGGCCTTGTTATTGAGCCTCAAGAAGCAATCCCCTAGGAGCCATATAATCCAAATTCTAGTTTGCTACAGAAGAAGAGACGCTTATTAGAAAATTCTCTAGTGATATTAAAGGCTAAAAAAAATTCTTCTTAAAGGTAAACCTAATATAAAATCTACAGTCTTTAAATCTTTTTTATTTTTATACGATTTTTTAATATTTTTAATACTTTTTTTTTCTAAGGAGAAATAAAAATCAAGAAAAAGGCAACATCCTAAATTATATGAATATTTTGACCAAAAAAAAAGACTATTTGAATATGATCTAAATGAAACTCAACCAATGATAATCCTAAATCCTAACTATCTAATTGAGACCTCTATTTTCTAATCCTTATTATTTTCTTTTTCTTTTTCAATTTATTTAATTATTACTAGTATTATTTTATTTCTCTCCAGCGCCCAAACACATGATGCACAATCAGATTTTCATCTTGGCTTTCTGTATATCTTTTCTTTTGTTCTTTGGTCCATTGTCACCAGAACAAGTATTCCCGCAGATTTCTCTTTTTTTACGCGCTCAATCGTGCTTCAATTCATTCATTTCCAGGGAAAAACTTAACTCTTTCCAGAAAACAAACTCTTGCTTAATCTCAACTCTCTATCCCCATTCGTTCATTCATTCCTAGTAGACAAGAACCCTCGATTCCATTAACATGTTTCAATGGTTCACTCAGTTATACAACGCCAACTCATAGCAGATTTACTTGCCATATATATTGATCCATATAGAGAAAATAACAAAGTGAACCAGAGTTGAACACAAGATGCATAGATGAAATGAGACTAAAACAAAGCAAGCTTGATCTATGGAAATCTCATGGTTGAATGAAAAATAATCCAAACTAGAATAAAGCAGTGATACCGCATGGATTACGAATACATATCAATGATTAACAACAACCAAGCATACATGCTAAGAACAAACAATCAATAGCCAAGCAAGCTACTGACTTAGGGATGTCGCCAAACATTATAGTCGCTGAACTCTTTCTCTTGACCAATCACACATGCAAGTTTTGCAGATTCATCGGAGAGGCTTTTTGGACAAAACTCACGAATCTCACAACCAATGCAAGCGATTCTGAAATACTGATAATTCGATTTCAATTTGTTCTCAATAACGTGACGATTCCAGGTTTTATTTCATGTCAGTAAACTGTAACAATTCAATGAGCGTCGATGAGCCAGAATCTGATGAACAGAGAGGATGAAGGAGGCTACAATGAAAATGAACTTGATCCAAAAAGAGCGGGACGCGAAGGAGGATAATTGGTGTATGGGTGCGTCCAGAGAGCGAAAGGAGCGAAGTCTAATCGGCCTGATCTGCTGGGCTCGATTGAATTAAACTGGATTGCGAGCAGTAAGGACTTCGGTGATGGGCCCAACTAGTCCAAATCAGGACTCTATTTTTTATTTTTTTTATGTACTTGTCTATTTCTTTATTTATTGTATCATACATTTCCTTTAGTCTTCTTACTATTATTTTATTTTTATTTTCTTACTGTTTCCAACTTTGGGCTTCACTTTTATGGGCTGCATGAAAGAGTGAAGTCTGATGGGCCTGATTTCTGGGCTCAATTGAATTAAACCGGATTAAAAGGGCAAGGACTTACGTGATGGGCCGGATTGCAAGGGCCAGGAATTAAGTTATGGGCCTGAGATGCTGCGCTAAAAAGATATACATGTTAAGAACCCAGTTGCACAAAAAACAAAATTAAGGGATCTGAACGTTTTGCAATAATTTAGGGACTCCACTCCCTTTTGTCCCAAGAAGACAAAAGAAAAGAGTTTTGATTGGCCATTATGGTCATCCGAGGAGTCCTTCCAAAACTTGTTAAAAAGTCTTGGCACCTTTAACAGTGTCCACTTGTGAATGCAGAACATTAGGTGGGAAATAGACAGTTAAGTTTGATTTTAATGTGAGCTCGCCAAATTCTAACAATTGATTGCGCAGTTGATCATTCAGATCTTTCAATTCATAGACGTGGATCTCGGACCTATGAATGGGGGTTTGATCATGTACCAAGGGGATTTTCCCGCTATCTTAAAAAGTAAATTTACCAAGAAAAAGGGTTGAGTTTGTGACTTTATGTGTTAGAATCTAAGAAGGTGGGACCTCGGTTCATTTCCCGGAAATTCAACCCCCAACGTTTGAGGTGCGCATATCTTATCAAGCCAAAAAGAAAAAAAAGAATTGGGCGTGTCAAATGGGACAGTGATTATGGTAAGATTCGCAGCCATCATTGCTTTTGCGGAAGAAGAAGACGAATTGGGAATAAAATATGTGCGATTCACGCATAAGAGCGGGCTAAAAAGTTGCCAATTGCCCATTTAAAATGAATAATTGTCAAGTCCATCATCAACATAAAACATATTCTTTTCATTTGCAATTTGAATAGGTAGTAGATGAATGAATTCGGTAACGCAACTAAATCTAAATAAATATGTCACATATTCAATGATGAATGTATAAAAAATTCATTACATGGACATTGAAGATAAAAACAGAAAGTACCACCGAAAATCTTAACTATACCCACCATGGTAATATATTCTTATTTTCTTATGTCACAAAAATCCCAAACATTTGCCATTTTCTCAAAAGATATACCCTCTACCATAGTTTCGTCCATGATGGCCGTTAAAAAACATATGCGGTGGCTTACATGGATAATGATAGGTAAATGGAATTGATGTGGATCCAACGTGGGTTTAGAAAAACCAAAATGATGTCATTTCATTTTTTTTTTTTTTTGCCTTCTTACCATTGTATTACTTTTTATTTTTCTTACTATTTTACCAAAATGAACGTTTGATTTGCAGGCACTTGCCATTTTCCCAACGTTCCTCTTTATTCAATTTCATTTTCAATCTAATTTAAATATTTTTATATTAAAAAATTACATTTAGATTAAAATGATATTGTTTTAGCCTTATTTTCCATGTTTTAGTCATGTCAATGACATGTATGAGAGATAAAGTAATAAAAAAGACATGTTAATAATTTCTATTAGCTAAGTTGGATGGAGTTAATAAAAGAATTTGATTGCACAAATTTGACAAGTTTTAATACTTGATTGCATTTTTTGTATGTTTTAATACTCAATTGCACTTTTACGACAAATTTTAAGACTTTTAATGTATATATCCCATTTTTTTTTCTTCTTACTAATATATTATTTTCATTTTTCTTATTGTTTTACAAAAATGAACGTTCGGTTTGTTGGCTAACATTTTGGTGTCAACAATGTATTTTGAGAGGCCCAAGTTTAGGTTTCTTAAGTATGAAATGAACTAAGCTCAAACTTGGTAATACTTGATTTGGGAGGCTCCTCTAAATTTTATTAAATTTTTTTAGGCCGCGGTTGTTAGGACATCACGAGTTAGAATTGATGATGCAAGACATGTAATCTAGCAAGTGCATTTAATCCTCTCACACGTTTGTTAGGGATTCAAAACAGATTTTTTTTTTCTCTATAAATAATTTTGTAGCTCGATTACATGTATGATTGGCGATTTATTAAGGCCTGCTTAGCTCTTGGGGAATTCTCAAATAAACCGAAAACGGTTTATTTTTAATTGATCATGACCCTTCGCTTTCCTGGAAAATAAAACTTAATTTCCAATTAAAAAAAGAATGGTTAAATGGGGAACATGGGTAGAGGAACCTGCTTCGTGTTTTCGACCTCGACTCAGCAAAGTCCACGCGCGCACTTCACCGACCGAGGACCTTGAAAAAGCCAAGTCAACTTTTGATTAAGACAAGCCGAGGAAAGGAGATTCATGCGTTAATACTTGTCCATAAACATTGGTTTTTGGTCGTCTCTCGGCCAAGCTTTCGCTTCCGGTGAAATTGCTAGGACAATGACATGCTAACAACAACTTGGCGACGTCTAATCACTGACAGTTTCATGCATAAGACATAGCGTGGACTGCGAATCTTATTTTTGTTGATAAAATTAAGAATTTATATACCAAAAAAAATTATAGGTGGACCAAGCCGTAAGCACCACGAAACATATCATGTCTCAACCAACAATACTAATGTGTAGTATTTTAATATCTACAAATAACAATTTGAATCTGACATTTCTTATAATTGACTAACAGTAAGTAATTTTGATAGAGTTATCAAGATTTCTTATTCCTAGCTATCCAAACATGATACAACTAAGTATTAATTTCAAGTCAGCTAAAAAGAAGAAGAATAAGAGGATATTAACTCCTTTTTCGAGCAATGAATTTGTCCATTGGACTTCCTTCGAAAAGCTGAAACTGAAAAAAAAGTAGTCCCTAGATTTTTTAACAGCATGACAAAGTACACAGATATTCAACATTCGATCCTTGGCGGAAAACATCTTACGAATTATCACTCAAAACAGTAAACTATGCTAGCGAATATTTGGACAAAAACCAATTAATCTCGCGCAGTGGGAAAAAGTCATAAAGCAGGTGAAAATCAAACTCAATTTCCTTATTATTTCAGCAGTAATTATTTTCAGAATACTATAATTAATTTGACAGCAAGCTCGTTAAGATAATCAAGGGTGACAATCTATCTGTCAAGATCGAAAGGCAATGAGGTGTATGAATGATTTTTAATTTTGATGGCCACAATACATCGTAGCATTGACCAAACAATCATATGCAAAAGAGTAAGTTAAGGGAAATCGCTATTTGTCATCTATGATGTTAATTTGAAGAAAGATCCTTTCATCCATTTTCAAAAACGAAGATATCATCAAATTAATATACTATTGACGGAATGGGCCCTGAGAGAATATTATCTCCTCGTGTTATAGGCAGGATGAGCAGCGCATAAATGTTTCCGCTAAAAGCTTGGAACATTTCCGAACAAACACACTGGTAATTCATATTAAGTTATTAACCAAACCTAATTTTGATTTTTCCTGTTATTTTGGAGAATCGAGATTCTCTCTCTTTTTGCAATCCAACTTGACTTGAACCCACTGATGTTTACATTTTCTGGTCGACAATATATATTTTTATTTGCTAGGCGTTCAACAAGCCACTGATGTTTATATTTGAGCTGATAATCGATCGAAAAACCAATGAGTATTTTCCACGGTAAGGAAGTATTTCTCATGGTCTTTGGATGATCTTCTGTCCATTTGTTCCTCCAATTTTAGATTGAGTTTTTCATTAGAGGCCATGCAATGTGCACCGATGATGAGAGTTCATTTGTATAATTTGAAAATTGAAACAGAAAAAGGAAAAATGGTGGTCGCAAATAAGTTATGCGGTGAAATATCTCATGCCTCGACCATCTATATAATATATAGTATTTTCGAAAGTTAAAAAACCAATTTTTTTTTTATTTTTTTTAAATATCTGCCCATGATAATCTGAATGTGACATCCTTTATGATTATCTCTCAAGACAATATACTATCCTAGCCGGAAAAGTGCCAAAAAAGTCATAAACCTTTTGTCATTGTGCCGATTTAGTCCTAAACCTTTTTTGGTGCCGATTTGGTCCTAAACCTTTTTAAGTTGTGCTAATTCAGTCCTTTCCGGCCAATTTGACCGGATTTTGCTGACCGGACGCCGGCCGGCCGACGTGGACAACTTTTACTAATATTTTAATATTTTTGAATTTTTATTTTATATTTATATTTATTTTATATTTTTATATTTATTTTTATTTTTTATTCTGCTCTTCTTCCTCCAGCCGGTCGCCGGACCTCGGCGATCGGCCGAGGCAGGCACGGCTGATGAGGTCGAGGTCGACCTCGCCGGCCACCTCACTAGTGGCCGCGAGGGCGACCTCGCGCGGGCGGCGAGGCTCACCCTTGCCGGATCCGGCGAGGGTAGAGCCTCGCCCATGGCCGGCGAGGCTCGACCTCGCCCGATCTGGCGCGAGGGCGAGCCTCGCCCACCCCGCGCGAGGCCACCCTCGAGGCCCGGTGGCGAGGCTCGCCCTTGTCGGATCCGCGAGGGTCGAGCCTCGCCCATGGCCGACGCAGGGCGAGCCCCACCAGCTTGCCGGATCGGCGAGTGAGGGGTTCGAGCAGGGGAGAGAGTCGGAGGGGTAGACCGCCGGCCACCGCACTCGAGTCGCCGCCGTCGGCCTACGGCCACGCCCCGGTTTCAAGCGTCGAAGCTCCGGTAGGCCTCGATCTTTTTTTGTGCCTTGCGTTGGTCGGACCAGGCCGAGCTCGCGGTCTTCAAGGATTCGGTTCGAGATCTGAGGGCGTTCAATTTGGGCGGGACCTGAGAGAGAGAGAGAGAGAGAGAGAGAGAGAGAGATCGAGAAAGAAAGAGAGAGAGAGAGTTCTCTCCCGGCCAAGCCGAGGAAACCCTGGCCACGTGAGACCACCACTGCAATGCTGCCGCCCGATGCCGTCCACCGCTGCTCGCTGACCCGCCGCCATATCCGGGAGCTGGCGCGGCTCGCCCTCGGGCCCTCGCCGCCCAGGCCTCGAGGGTGGCCCTCGACCTCACCGATCCGGCGAGGTGAGGCTCGCCCACCTCGCGCGAGGCCGCCCCGCGGCCACCGGTGAGGTGGCCGGTCGCCGAGGTCCAGCGATCGGCCGGAGGAAGAAGAGCAAAATAAAAAAATAAAAAAAATAAAAAATATTCAAAAATATTAAAATATTAGTAAAAGTTGTCCACGTCAGCCGGCCGGCGTCCAAATCAGCAAAATCCGGCCAAATTGGTCGAAAATGACTAAATTGACACAACTTAAAAGGTTTAGGTACAAATCGGCACCAAAAAGGTTTAGGACTAAATCGGCATAATGACAAAAGATTTAGGACTTTTTTGGCACTTTTCCCCTATCTTAGCAAATGGTTGGATAAAACCTAGTCTTGTGCCGCGTGAGCAAGTCATAAAGCTTCCATATGCAAAAGTGAAAATCAATGTCAATTCCCTTGGTAAATTAAGCCGTAATACTTTATGGAACACTGTAGCAATCATAATTTGTTCGACAACAACTCGTTAAGATAATAAAGGCTGAAAACCTATTACTGAGATCGTAGGTGACAAAGTCTACATCGTACATTTTTACCAACAAAAAAAAAAAAAAAAAGTCTACATACATGATGATGTCAATTTTAAGAGAAATATCTCGTTCTTTTTCAAAGGTGAAGTTATCATGAAATTAATATATTAAAAGAATGTTATTGCCTGACAACATCCATAAGCTGTGGTCCCGCTCAAAGCTAAAAGCATGGAAATTTTCAAACAAACACACTAGATAATTCATAGTTATTACCAAATCCACTTTTGTTTTTTTCCTCTTATTTTACTCGAACGGTCAATGTTTCTATCTGTGCTTGTTCGCCTTCTAGATCTGATTTAGGGAAGTTCAGAATCTTTTTTTTTCCTGCACTCCAACTTGACTCGGACCTGCTCATGTTTACATTTCCTGGTCAATGATCGCACGAACTGATTAATCATATATATATATTTATTCGTTCAACAAGCTCCTGATGTTCATATATTGAGCTAATAATCAATAGAAAAAACCAATGAGTATTTTCCTTTGTAAGGAAATTTTTCTCATCGTCTTTGGCTGATCTCTTGCAAGCTTTGTTTCTGTCGTAGTTGTTCCTCCAGTTTTAGATTGAGTTTTTCATTAGAAAGCAGACTACGTGCACGGACGACGAACGTAAGTTTGAATAGCTTGAAAGTTGAAAAAGATAAAAGGGTAAAAAAAAAATCCTAAACTGGCGGCAAATTTACCCCAAACTATTTTTGACTATAAAAAACCCAAATATGGTATAGAAAATTTATCCAAACCGGTACACTTGTGACAAATTTACCCTATATTAGTTTTAATTAAATTTTCTTGTTAAATTATAAAGAAATAACATAAATATACCGGTATATCAATTTAGCCCACGGTGGTCATAATTTATAATTTTTGTGATTTTTTTTTGTGGTATTGATCTAATTTTCGAAGAGTATATTAGTCACAAATTTACCAATTTGGGGGTTTTTGTGGTTGAATAAATTAGTTTGGGGTAAATTTATCATAAATTTACCTGTTTAGGGTTTTTATAGTTAGTTGTGGGTAAATTTGTCACTCCAGGGTTTACTCTTTTGGATTTTTTATGGTCAAAAAAATAGTTTTTGGTAAATTTGTCAAAAAAAGTTTAAGGTTTTTAATAAAAAGATAAAATAAAAAATAAACATATGAGTAACGCCTTATATGGCAAAAAAATAAAATAAAAATAAATATAGTAACGCATGCGATGATGCACACGCTCATAAACATGTTCACAGTTGAGTTGATCATGTGTCATCCAAAATTTTTATATCAACTGAATTACGAGTTACAACTCTGTATATACTGACTTCAGTATCTTTCGCTTGGCCCTTTTTCCCTTGTATGCACTATGCCTATTTCAGTAAACAAAACAATCGTTCCCTGAGATTTCCTAAATGGATATTGAATGTGGTAGGTAGTTTTATATGCACATCTAAATATGGGGACAGTCTCAATCATCTTATTCTGGTGCCACTTATTGGAATTGGTAAAGCTCTGATACTACTTGTTGAGTGGAGCATTTATCAGCACAAAAGCGAAGAAGTTTAATTTTAAACAAGGTATTCACACACCAACTCTCTTATTTCTCACCCATCAAACTCACGATGTGCACACATCTAATTCACTCATTTTCTTACAAACTTAGCATGCTTGCAAGAGCTTTTCTCTCGCTCACTCAGGTCACATCAACACAAGCACCATACGCACTCTCTCCTTTTGCAAGTTCAAGATAACTCACTTCTTCGAGCTTCGTCGAAATCTAATAGATACAGACTCCATCTTTACTAGTTTGGGGCCACATATAACTTCACATCAAGGTAACTTGCCAAGGGGAGGTTCAAGAGCAACTTCTTATGGGCAGAGTTAGTTCTAAAATATTCATTCAGCTTCTTTGAGAGTTAGAGACTGTTGGGGAGCATCAAAGTGAAAAATTCACTAAGAACTAAACTTAATCCAGAATCAATATCTTCCCAAACTAAACTGATCAAAATCAACTTAATACCAGTAATAATCAACAATATATAATGCTGAAATGACAAGGAGATAAAGCCAATAACAATACAGGAATTTAATGTGGAAACCCAATGAGGAAAAAATCATGGACCATGCCAAAACTTCCAATAATTACCAAGAATAGTAGGATATATAAAGTGCTTTTCTCTATTTACACACTAAAAGTTCAACACCAACAATACAATCGTATTTCCTCACAACAAAGGTGGAGAATTAATATAAATGGAACAAGAAAACTCTTGGAGAATTTAGACTAGGTTCTTAATGAACAAAATGATTAACTTGTAGCCTTTGGTCTCATGAACAACATAATTTGAGCTAATTCCATTAACGTTTGGCCTTTGACTCATGACAACAAAATAGCAGCCCTCTTTTTCTCCTTCTCCATGCACACTCTCGGATAACTCTGTTTCACTCCGTTTTCTCTTTTCTTGCTTTTGGGCACCCCACACAAAGCCTTCCTTTCTTTCTTTTGGACTTTTTTTTTGTCTTTTATTTTATTTTTTGTTTTAACTATGTGTGAGTTGGGCACCACAAAGGTAGACACAGCCAACAAATTTCCCTCTTTGCCTCATTTGGAAAGTTCCATCATGCTTGGTTTGTTTATATAAGAGTTAAGTTTCACCATGAGCAATGCTTTGTTCATCATAAAAAAGCAAAAATTAAGTTTTACTTTTTGTCAAAACTGACATGTTTCTTTAGATATTAAAAAATTTTGAAAATTATATTTAGATATACTTGTCAATATTGGACTAATGTAAAAGTTTGAGGTCCTAAGATTGAAAATATAAAGTGTGCATTAGAAAATTTAAAAAATCAATCTCCAATTAGTTGACTAAAAAAATAGTATCCAATATCCCATCACATTACTTAATGTTAGTCTTTTGCTGTAAAGAAAAACCAATCCTTTCTTTGTCTTCTAGTTCTTGTACTTTTTTTTTTTTTGGCTAAGTCACAATTAGATATCTCAAAATGGGTCATAAAATCCATTTGTTAACCTATATGATGGGTCGTGTTGTTTTATGGGTCAATTATGAGTAAAAGAGTTATAAATGATTTATACATAATATAAGTGTTTTTTGAACGCCGGGCACAATATAAGTGCTAAGTGGGTCATAAATGAGTTTATGATTAATTTAGACAAGCTCACTTTTTTCACTTTCACTCGATCTCATGCTTACTTATTTTATGTTATGACTTCGATTTGGTATGAGTTTTCCTACATTAAGTTAAATACGAAAATATTTTAGCAACATGGGTTGGGTCGGATATGGGTTAACTTGCACTGCAAATAAATGAGTCATAAACGAATTAATGTGTCAATTTAGATTAAACCATTTATGACCTTATCCATCCATTTAATAGGTTTAGTCACAATGAAAAGCATGAACGGGTTGTGTGCGGGCTGCCTTGTTCGGTGGATCCACCTTGGTGTTTTGCTGTCTTGCTGTTTTTTGTTTCTCCCTTGTTTCTCTGTCTCCTGTGCGGGCTGCCTTGTTTGGCCCTTCTCTCCTCTGCTGTGGCTGTTGTCTTAGCCTTTTTCTTTGCTGCGGTTCTTTCTTTCCCTATTCTGCAGCTTTACCCCTGGTACCCTTATACTCTTTTGACAACCTTGTCTTCTGAGCATAAGCTTTTTGGTTCAGAGGTCCTTAGCTGTACTGTTGTATAGTATCTTGGTTCAAAAGTCAATATATTTCTTACCTTTTACCAAAAAAAAAAAAAAAAAAAAAGCATGAACGGGTCTGAAGGGGAAAAAACCAAACCATTTACCATTTACTTAATCAAGCCAACGTCCTTCTAATACCGTTAAAACTTGGAAAAATCTGTAGACATTTCAATTTTGTCCCTTTCCCTTTTTTTATTTTATTTTATTGTTTTGTGAGTCCTCTTCAACTACCTGTTGTTTAATTACACCAAGTGTTGGACCACAAGCGTCCGACGTGACTTGGTGATACTGGGCTTCACAAATTTTCCACCAGGAGGACTTTGCCCTTGGCCTGTACTGTTGACCCCTCTCCGCTCTGCGTCTCCAAGGTGGCAACTTCGTTTCCGAGAAACTCACCTTCAACGTCCCTGCATTTGCTTTCCCCTTCTTCTCTGCACCTGGAGAAGTTATAGTCGATCTTCCTCCACTAAACCCTCCCAATCTAGCTCTTTTTGCAGAAGCATGGTGGTTCTCTTCTTTGAGGGAATACGGCTGAGAGGATTGACCCACAGATGGAATACGGAACTCTTGATCTATTCGTCATCCTCGTTTCGGCTGTACTACTACTGTAAGTGCTCTTACTCGACCCTGTTCGAACTCTTGTTGACAATGCACAAAAAAAGGGAACTTCGCTCCCTTTTTTAGGCATTTGTCGATTGATAGAATATTTGTGACATAATTACAAGTAGGACCTCTTTTCCGACCAAAAAAAGTAGGACCTCTTTAATTTATTATACTATAGGTCAAGTTACCGATTTTATCCTGACATTTCCAAGATTCTGATTGTCCTTCTCACAATTCTGAGTTGATTAAAGAGGAAGCGGAGTGGCTATTATGTTTTCTTTTTCAATCTCCGTGGCTGCAAAGTCAGACTCAACTCAGACCCTTTATTTAGGCATAAAAAAACAAAAATTAAGTTTTTACTTTTTCGCCAAAAACTGAAATGTTTCCTTAGATATTAAAAAATACTGAAAATTATATTTAGATATACTTGTCGATATTGGACTATTGTTAAAGTTTGAAGTCCTAAGATTGAAAATATAGAGTGTGCATTAGAAAATTAGAAAAAGAAATAAAAAATCAATCTCCAATTAGTTAACTGAAAAAATAGTAATCAATATCCAATCACATTACTTAATGTTAGTCTTTTGCTGTAAAGAAACACCTATCCTATGTCTTCTAGTTCTTGTACTTTTTTTTGGGCTAAGTGACAATTAGATATGTCAAAATCAGTCATAAATCCATTTATTAACCTATATGATGGGTCGTGTTTTTTTATGGGTCAATTATGAGTAATGAGTTATAATTGGGGTTTATACATAATATAAGTTTTCTTTGAACGCCAAGCATAATATAAGTGCTAAGTGAGTCATAAATGAGTTTATGACTTATTTAGACCAAACTCACTTTTTTCACTTTTACTCGATCTTGAGCTCACTTATTTTGTGTTCTTACATCGGTTTGGTATGAGTTTTCCTACATTAAGTTAAATATGAAAATATTTTAGCAACATGGGTTGGGTCGGGTATGAGTTAGCTTGCATTGCAAATAAATGAGTCATAAATGAATTAATGTGTTAACTTGGGTTGAACTGTTTATGACCCAACCCATCCATTTAATAGGTTTAGTCACAATGAAAAGTATGAACGGGGTTGAAGGGGAAAGAAAAACCAAACCATTTATCGTTACTTAATCAAGCCAATGTCCTTCTAATACGGTTAAAACTTGGAAAAAGTCTGTTGAAATTTCAATTTGGTCCCTTTCCATTTTTTGTTTTGTTTTGTTTTGTTTTGTTTTGTGAGTCCTTCTTACGTCTTCAACTACCTGTTGTTTAATTACACCAAGTGTTGGACCACAAGCGTCCCACGTGAATTGGAGGACTTTGCCCTTGGCCTGTACTGTTGACTCCTCTCCGCTATGCGTCTCCGAGGTGGCAACTGCGTTTCCGAGAAACTCACCTGCAACGTCCCTGCGTTTACTTTGCCCTTCTTCTCTGCACCTGGAGAAGTTATAGTCGATCTTCCTCCACTAAACCCTCCCAATCTAGCTCTTTTCCCAGAAGTGTGGTGGTTCTCTTCTTTGAGGGAATACGGCTGAGAGGATTGACCCACAGATGGAATACGGAGCTCTTGATCTATTCGTCATCCTCGTTTCGGTTGTATTACTACTGTAAGTGCTCTGACTCGACTCTGTTCGAGCTCTTGTTGACAAACAATGCACAAAAAAAAGTGGACTTCGCTCCTGTACATGTTAGATGTAATTCAGCCTGCTCGTTTGATTTACTTTCCTATTTTTTAAGTTTCCATCGGGTTAAAAGTTTGTAAATTTTGACAGGGCCCTCAGACAACTCCCGAAATCAGAGAGAAGGAGGGCCTCGGAATTAACCTCGATAAACGACCATCCGAGAACCTCGAGAACTGAGGATGCTTCTGAAGAAGAGATAAAGGCGTTAAGGTGGGACTCGGCGTCAACCTCGAAGACGGACGATGAGTCCGGAGAAGAGAACGAGGCGTTAAGGCGGGACGCAGGGTCAACCTCTAGAAGGGACCATCTGACAACTTCGAAAACGGACAATGCGCTTGGAGTAGAGAACGAGGCGTTGAGGAGGGACTCGGAGTCAACCTTAAGAATGGACAATGTGTCTGGAGAGGAGAACGAGGCATTTAGGAGAGACTTGGAGGCAACCTCAAGAAGGGACGATGTGTCTGGAGAAGGGAACGAGGCGTTCAACGCATCAGGAATAGAGTATGACGTGTTCTTGAGTTTCCGGGGACGAGACACACGTGACAACTTCACCGATTGCCTTTACCATAGATTGAGACTCATTGGACTCCATGTCTTCCTAGACAACGAAGAACTCCGAGTTGGTACAGAGATCGATGGAGAGCTTTCGAAAGCCCTTGACAAATCTCGAATCTACATACCCATCTTCTCTCAAAACTATGCTACCAGTTCGTGGTGTCTTCGTGAGGTTGCGCACATGGAAAAATGCACCTCAAAATCAAATCGGAAGAAAGAGATACTTCCCATCTTCTACGATGTGGACCCTGATGACGTTAAGCTCAACACTGAATTGTACAAAAATGCCATGCCCAAGCACGAGGAGAAATTTGGCGTCGATGAATTGAAGCGGTGGGAGGCTTCTCTTCGAAAGGTTGCACGCTTGAAGGGATGGGATCTGAAACGGAAAAGGTAATTTTCCTCAATTTTTTTTTTTTTGTTATCGTTTATAAATCCAATAGTTACACTTCTCATTTGAAAAAACTGTCCCTCAAATTTTTAGGAATCAAAGCAATGCGGCATCTTTTTCATTCTAGGAGAAGAAAAGAATAGGGGCAAAAAGGGTCCACTTTGATCCAATTTATGAATGAATTCAGATGACCCTTACTTGAATGAATTGTTCTCGAATTTGTTCGATAGGTCTAGTGAGAGCAGGGAAAAGTACCAAAAAAAATCACAAACCCATGTTACTGGTACTATTCAATTCTAAACCTTTCAATTGGATTAGTTTAATTCTAAGACTGACTGTCATTTTATTCGTCAGCATATCCATAGTGGTACTATCGATCTTCTTTCCATCTCCTCTGCGGATCAACTAGCTGATATTTTCACTCTGGTGAATAACCAAATTCCAATTGAAATGAAATCTTTAGGAGAAATCAATCTTACTTCCCAAACAAATTCCCCTAAATCTATATATTCTGACAAAACCAAAACAAACACGTCAATGCTATAATTTTCATCATTATTTTGTTTTGGATCCTATCTTGATTATGTCCGATTGCCTTTTTTTGTTCAACAAAAGTTTCATTTATATACAATAATCGCATTGTAGCGGGTATAGTTTAGTGGTAAAAGTGTGATTCGTTTTATTAATCCCTTTTATAGTTAAGGGATCCCTCGGTTTGATTTGATTCATATTCTGAAGAAAAATTTATTTCTTAAAAGGATTTAATCCTTTACCTCTCAATGAAGGATTCGAGGAAAAATATACATTCTCGTGATTTGTATCCAAGGGTTCAAATTGAATGAATTCAAAACGATGTTACTGCATGAATCGGGATTCAAAATTCTCCCATTTTCATCCATTGGGGCTATTTACAACTAGCCAATTAAGAATTCTCAGATGTACTAGTACTAGCAAGTGCATCAAAGATGCAGTTATCGATTCTCATATTGATACCAAATCGATTCACCTGGCCAAATTTAGTCCACTAGCATTGACATGGTTATTGGCCGGCCGACGAATGCTAATGTGGTAATTTTTGATAATTTTTTAAATAATTTTTTCTCCTTTTCTTTTCTTTTTCCTCTTCCATTTTTTATCTTCTTCCTCCTTGGATTCTTTACAGTGGTGAGGCTCGTTGGCCACTAGGTGAGAGCCGACAAGTTCTCGACAACCGCTGTTGAGTGTCGTGGCCCTCACTTAGTGGTTGGCAAGTTGCTAGAAGCTTGCCAGCCATTAACGGAGAAGAAGGCCAAGAGGAAGAAGAAGAAAAGGAAAATGAAAAGGGAAAAAAAAAAAAGAAAAGGAAAAAATTTGAAAAAATACAAAATAAGTAAAAGTTGCCATGTCGGCGAGTCATCACCCGATTAGCATCGATGTCAGCATTAGCTTGCCAAATTTGGCCAGATGAACTAAATTGGTACCAATGTGAAATTGGTCTAATTGAAAGGTTTAAAATTGAATTTTTATCAATGCCATAGGTTTAGGACTTTTCTAGTACTTTTTCTAGTGAGAACTTATCAAATAAAATATGTTCCCTTTTTGCAAAAAATAAAACTTGTTTCTTAGATAACAAGAGAACAATTTTACCTATTAAGAATATTTAGACCATATTTGTTAATTGGCTAAATAGTGATTATTTCTATTATTTTATTTCCCAGAACAAAAAAAGAACATAAATGTGTTTGGTAATGTTTTTGTTCTCAGGAATAGATTTGAAATATAATCAATAAGCAACAAAAAGTTGCTTCTTTGTTCGCAGGAACGACTTAAGAATAAAGCCCAAGCCATTTTCTTTTTTTATTCCTTCTTTTTCTCTTCCTCTTCTTCTTTAACCGGTTACTGGCCACTGTGATGGCTGGATGAGGCTCGACCTCACAAGGGGTCAGTGAGGCTCCTTCGAGGCCGGTGAGGCTGTCGACCATTGCCGTGGCCGGCGACTGGCTATAGGAAGAAGAAGAAGAAGAAGAAGAAGAAGAAGAAGAAGAAGAAGGACACATAATTTTTTTTTTTCATAAAATTATTAGAAAATTAATAGAAATGCTACGGCTTAAAGTAATTTGAGGTTGTACCAAACATATTTATGTTTTTTTTTAGAAATAGAAATTTTGTATAGTTACCAAACCCATTGAACACTAAAAACTCATATAGGGAAAAGAATCACAAAAAAAAAAAAATTTGAGCAGAAACTATTCTCGGAAGAGAATGGTTGCCAATAGCGTGAATGATAACTATTTTGTTTCAAAAATAGAATTTTTTATTTCTATTTTTGGGACGAGTTTCTAAGCAAAAATGCGCATTTGATAATGACACAAAATTTCTCCCTTTTGGGTGATAGTAAAGGACGGCAGTTGGTGACTGGCAACGTTGGCAGGTGGGTAGCTGACTAGTAGTGAGAGCAAGTGATAAGAAGAATTTTTATTTCTCATTTTTATTCTAGAATTAGAGAAGTAGAAATTTTTTAGTTATCATTTCTATTTGAAACCTATTTTTGGACTTAAAAATTGGTTCTAGAAATAGAAAAATGAAATTGTGTTACCAAATAAATTTCTATTCCAAACCTATTAATGGGAACGGAAAATAGTTCTGGCAAAAAATAAAATGGTTATTATGCACTCCCCAAATGCACCATTATTGTGCTTCTTTGAATTTTACTTGAGTCCGCGAACTTTCTTTGTTAATCTCAGGATTTAATTCTTACATCAGCAAAATCTTATAAGTATAGCTCAACAATACAAGTACTTTGGATTATATGTCACTGCATGTTAGTTTGTCGATCGAAGCATTATGAAAAAAATATTACCTTATCAAGTTTTGCAAATCTTACTCTGTCCATTCCATCAAGATTATCTCCTTCCCATCTATCAGCCCATGCATTATCTAAAGCATCTCTCATACATAAATAGGCCAAAAGGCATAAAAAAAAAAAAATACTAAGTTATGCTCAATATGACACATTTACTTTAAACTTGTTTCTATGACACCAAAAATCTCAAACTTAAATCTATGTGACTCACTTACTCTCTGTCGAAATTCTGTCCATGAAAGTTGTTAAAAATATGTCTACATAGATGCCAAAAAGCAACTAGTGTTGACATAGTGTCGACATGATAACAACGTTGTTTTGGCTGAAAAATTATCGAATAGAACATTGACGGAGGATAGGTGTTTCACATATGTACAAATTTATGATTTTTAGGTCACAAAAAAAAGTTTAGAATAGATGTGCCACATGCATAATTTGAGATTTTTGATGTCACCAAAAAAAAAAAAGTTTATGGCATATGTCATGATAGGTATAAATTAAGGCTTTTTTGTGACTTTTTCCTTACGTCAAATTGACTGATATTCCATAAAATTCCAACATGTGTATTAACTGATTTTGCTGCTTAATTTCCATCCATAGTACGTGAAACGGATGACTTATTTAACCATACAGTCCCTAGATAAACAGGGATCGTCATATCCGCAGGGATTTTATACCCTTTTCTTTCATGTCATTGACTAAAACAAAATTTTTATTATTTTGCTGCAGCCAAGGAGAACTAATTGACTCGGTTGTTGAAGAGGTATTGTGGAAACTTAATTCTAGAAATGTGGATGTGCCTAAATATTTGATTGAAGATCATCCTCAGATAAAAGCCATAACAGAAAAGTTGAAAATTGATTCTAATGGTGTACGTTTCCTTGGTATTCATGGAGGAGGTGGCATTGGTAAAACAGTACTTGCGAGGGTTGTGTTCAATAGATTATCTCATCATTTTGATGGGGTTAGTTTCCTTAAAGAGGTTCGAGAATCATCGAAGCACGGTCTTATAGACTTGCAGAAAAAGTTATTATCAAGTTTTGTTGGCTTTGAGACTGCTAACAAAATTGAAGACATTGAAGATGGGGTGCATTGGATCAAGAAAGTATGTAATACTAAAAAGGTCCTCATTGTTCTTGATGATCTAGACAAGAAAGAGCAACTCGAAAAGTTAGCCGGAGAATCTGATTGGTTTGGTTCTGGTAGCAGGATCATTATCACTACTAGGGACAAAAGTATCTTGATGACTCAAGTGGAATCATCTAGTGAAGAGGGTCAAAATCAAACGAAAGGAATTTTGGCTTATGAAGTTCATGAGATGGAATATGGTAGAGCACTTCAGTTGTTTTGTAAGCATGCATTCCGAAGAGACTCTCCTGTAAAAGGATATGATCATCTAGCGGAGAAAATAGTTTGTAGAGTGGGTATGCTTCCTTTGGCTATCGAGGTGATAGGTTCATCTCTTTACAGCGAGGGCTTGGTTCTGGAGCAACATCTTGATAAAATAGAGCTATGGGAAGACACGTTGAAGCAATTAGATGAAGGTCCTTACAAGGATGTCCGAGATGCATTAATAATAAGTTATGAACAATTGGAGCCTAAGCACAAAGAAGTATTTCTGGATATTGCTTGCTTTTTCACCAATGCAGACCTAACATATCCAATTATCATGTGGCGTGATTGTAATTACTATCCTCCCCGTGCAATTAGTGCCCTCCTCCTACGGTCCTTGATGAAAATTAGAGATGATAAAACATTTTGGATGCATGACCAAGTTCGAGATCTAGGAAGGTACATCGTTCTTCAAGAATATCCTTGCAAAGAAAATCCTCACAAATTTAGTAGGGTATGGAATCACGAGGATGCCATAAAACTACTAGAGATGAAAGAGGTAAAATGGACATGTACGTCACATAATTTTTATTTGAAAGAAAAACTTATTGAATTTTTTATTTTACTTTATATGTAGCTTTGTTTAACTTCCCATTTGTGTTGTGATTGAGATAGCTCTCTCTCCAACATTTGGGTCAAAAAGGTCTGCCAAATTGGTGGAGAGATTTACCAGATAGTTTGCCTATTAAGTTAGCTTTGTTTTCTAGATCAATAGAAAATAGTTTTTTGGAAATTCCGAAGCAACAAAGCGTGAGGTTTCGCATGTTATCTGAGAAAAGTCAAAAGAAAACTAGTTGTTTGAAAATTCTCTTTTAAATTATTTTCATGCACAATTGCAGAGAAAACAAAAATATCATGGACATCGGAATCGATATGCTAATTATAATTCTTGAAAAGTAGAAAATGGAAAATGGGGAAATGATTTATATTTTCAAATGGAAGCTGAAAATGTCGTTAATGGTGTGAATTTGTTTACGGGCGTTCATATTCTTCCTTTCTTAGCTCTGTGAGCGTTTAAAGTTATATGCACTCAATAATCTTGAATCTCTGTTGGCAGACAAATCGAGATGTACAAGCACTAAGCCTCACTTCCGATGGCTGCAGCCACAACTTTGCAGCTGAAGAGTTAGCTGCTCTACCAAAGTTAAGGTTTCTTCGAGTGAAAGAGTCCAACTTTTCTGGCAACTTCCAAAATGTTCTTCCAGAACTAAGATGGCTTTCTTGGCAAACATGGAAAATAACTTTCCGTGCGAAAAACTTTCACTTTAGTAATTTGGTCGTGCTCGACCTTTCAAATAGCTTTATAAGAGATGACTGGGGTGGATGGAGCCAAATGAAGGTACTACATGCCTAACTCCATATACTTCTATTTGTCATTACCTCATTCATGATAATTAAGTAAAATATTTATTTTACTCTTTTTATTGTCACCACATACCGCTGACATGACATGATGGTCCAACGCACTCCTTATCTCCTCTGACTGTATAATATATTTTGCATGGACGACCATCAATATTTTTTCGTATATCAAAGTAAACAACAATCATGTCCCATTAAAAGTAAGTGCGATTTTCCTTTAACATGCATCTGGTATTATCTGAATGACGTAAAATTTGAGTTAAGTTTAGTAATCCAATAGTTGATTGGAATCAAGTTTGGGATTGGAATAGCCAAGTTGATTATTAATGATAGTGAGCTTGACCTTCAGAGTACTTGATTCAAGCGGCTCCGTAGGCTAGTTAAATATTTAAGTATTTTTTTTTGTTATGTTTATAATTGGATTAACGAACTGAAAAGTAAATAAAAATGAAATTACTGTTACTCTTTTATTTTACTTGAGTTAATGAGCGAAGGCTCAAGCTTTACATCGAGTCTAGTTTTTAACAACCGTGTCAGATCAAATCTCACGTAAATCTATAGTTCAGTACAAGGTAGACAACAAATCTTGTGGGGCCACAATTATTGAGTTTATTTTATTTTTTTTATCAAAGAAAAATCTCATTCATTGGTCATAATTAAACATGGCAACAACATAGAAAACTGCTAAGTTAAGCAAATCCCAAAAAGGCTGCAAAATAAAACAAAACCCCAAAAACAAGAGTATGGATTGTGGCTCTAAATAGATTCTCATTTCAAATGACTAGATCTGTTTGAGCATAAAAAAAAAAAAAAAAAAATCGGCCGCCAATCACCAAAACTGTTAGTGATGGGCACATATCGAGATCTTTCTCTCTAGAAATTATGACATACAAGGTGCATTTAGGTTCGATGTCCTCAATACCATCATCAACAATCATAATATGTTAAACCACCACAAATCGAGCAACTCTAAGAACTTCCAGATTTAGATTTAAATCAATAGAGAAAATCACTCAAATTTAGATCTATAGCTAAATCAACAGAGCTTCCGCCAACTTTTGTATAAATCATATAACAATGGGGAGAATTACCAAAAAAGTCATAAACCTGTTGTAATTATGTCAATTCAGTTCTAAACTTTTTTTTTGGCCAATTTAGTCATAAACCTTTTACAATTGTGCCAATTCAATTCATCTGGCCAAAATTGGCCGGTCGGTGATGAGGTGGACACCAGTCGGGGACAGCTGGCCGACGAACGCTGATGTGGCATATTTTAATATTTATTTTTATTTTTAAAATATTTTTTTGAATTTTTGAATTTTTTTTCCCATCTTCTCCTTCCTCTGGCTTCTTGTGCTGGCTAGAGGTAAGGGCTAGCCGATGTCGGTCAGAGGCAAGGCCGATGAGGCTGCCGTCGCCAGATCTGACGAGGCTCAGCCTTGCCCAACCATGGCGAGGTCGAGCCTCGCCGGCCACCAGTGAGGTGGTGAAGGCTTAGCCTCACCCAACGACGGCGAGGCCATCGTCGCCAGATCTAGCGAGGCTCAGCCTCGCCCAGCCATGGTGAGGTCGAGCCTTGCCGTCCCTAGGCGAGGTTGAGCCTCGCTGCCCCCAATGAGGCTGGCGGGGGCGAACCTTGCTAGTGGCCAGCGAGGCTGCCGTGGTGAGGTTGAGGCTTGCCTTCGCCAATGGTCGGCAAGGCTGACCTCACTGGTCGGCCAGAGGAAGGAGAAGATGGGAAAAAAAAAAAAAAAGAAAAATTCAAAAATTAAAAAAAAAAAATTAAGAAAAATTCAATTTTTTTTTAAAAAATGCCACATCAGTGTTTGCCGGCCAACTGTCCCCGGTCGGCGTCCACATCTGCGTCGATCGGCCAATTTTGGCCGGATGGACTAAATTGGCACAATTGTAAAAGGTTTAGGAATTAATTAGCCAAAAAAAAAAATTAGGATTGAATTGGCATAATTGCAATAGGTTTATGACTTTTTTGGTAATTCTCCCTATAACAATGTCACGAGCATCTTGCTGACTAGATTGATGACAACGTTCTTACAAAATTTGTAGTTATAAGCATATTCATTCACTACGACAAATGAAGAAAAATAACAATATATAGTAAAAGACGACGCCAAACGAGACAGAGAAAAAAGGGAAATCAATGCCTAGAAAAGAAAATCGGAGCAAAGTAGGCTTTTAGCTTCATAAATTGAAGTTGAGAAGCTGAGAGCATGCATGAGAAGTTTCTTTCGAAAGGGTTTTCTTAAGAGAGGAAGGGCTTTTTTTTTTTTTTTTTTTTTGGAGATGAAGGGCTTACTGAGAGTATTTTTCACCGATGTTCAATTTAGTTTATTAACTTAGCTCTATGTGACATTTGAATCCTCTGCGCTTTTGTTCCATGTCACAGGATCTCTACTTGGACCTCCTATTCCTCGAACAAAATCGAAGGCTCTCTCTCACTCTCTCTCTCATAAGAAATAAAACGACGGGAGAGTAAAAACGCTTTCATTGATAATAACAAAAATCACCAATTTCCTCTTATTCCTTGTCGATTAACTTTTGTTGATGGTGTAGAATACAAAAATATCATTCTCATCTTTTATATCGATTTCACTTCGCATCATTTATTTTTTAAATCACCACTTTATGTTGTGAATATTATTAGGCTTTACATTACATTTGACATCGAGAGTGAGAGAGAGTTGAGTTGAAGACACAGAGGGATGTTGACAGTTGTAGCTTCTGCGTGATTTGGGAATTAGAGTTTTTCGGGTTTCTATAGCAAGGATACTTTGGTCTTTCGGTCATGAAGTTTTGTTCTCAGACGGAAGCTGCGGGTATTCATGTGACTGCTAACAGGGGCCTAACTCCATAACTCTAATTAGGGATTATTTAAAAAAAAAAATATAAAGTATGAGGGATTGCCCTAGATTATCTAATATTTATGACTTATGGATAATTAGGTTATCACTAACACTACCCTATATACTGATGTTTATGACTTATTTTGTTCCTACTTTTTTTCTGCAGATGAATAAATTGAAGGTTCTAGATTTGACAGGATGCTTATTGTTAAAAAGGACACCTGACTTCTCTAACTTTGCGTCTTTGGAGATGCTGATTCTTGCTCGGTGTGTGAGATTAACCACAATTCACAGCTCCATTAGTAAGCTAAAACTCCTAAAAATTTTGAATATCGAAGGATGCAAGTTGCTTCGGGAGTTGCCTGCACAAGTAGGTTCTCTACAATCTTTGACTGAGATTATCATGCCCCAAAATTTTGAACCTTTCAAGCTCCCAGAGACATTTGGCAATCTGGAATCTTTGTCAAGTTTTATATTAGACGGGCACCTTGGAATCAATCAACTTCCAAGCTATATTGGAGGGTTAGTGAAAGTTACACGTTTATCTTTACGTTGGTGTGTGGGGATAAAGAAACTTCCATGCTCCCTTGGAAAAATGAAAATGCTGGATGAGTTGGATTTATCAATGTCAGGAATAGCTGAATTACCTGACTCCATTGAATATCTAAAGAAACTAAAAGTGATTAGAGTAAGCTGTACGGAGATAAAAAAGTTTCCTCATACAATTGGACAGGTGGAGATGCTTGAAGAGTTACATGCCCAGAAATGTTGGGATCTAACAAATGAAAACTTGGAGGAACTTGGCAAGCTATCCAATTTGAGGATATTGGACTTATCATATACTAGTGTATCTAGACTCCCTAAGGTGCTATGTTATCTCTCTTATCTCCAAACACTTGAAATGAGTTCCACTCACCTTCAAGAAGTACCAAATCTTCTCTCAAGTTTGACACACCTTCACTTGCAAGCACGTCACTTCCCATCTATCAATGACCCAATGGAGGAACCTAACCTGCCTTGGACGAACTATTTGCCAGAAAAACAATGGATCAATCCACTTCCGTCTGGTTTGTCAACCTTGAAATTAAGGGGCATCAAGCTATTGCCACCTCTTTCCAACTTAAGAAATTTGTCAATTCTGTGTGTCATTGAATATCCTATGCCACACTTCTCTATCTCTCAAGAGCTAATCAATTTGACGGAATTGAAACTAAGTAAATGCGAATTCCTAGCGAAAATACGCGGTTTGTCATTTTTGAAGAATTTGGAGCGCTTGGATTTGAACAGATTAGAAAGTCTAGTTGAGATTCATGGTTTGTCAGAATTGGAGTCCTTGCTGCACTTTCGTATTTCCCATTGTAGGATAAAAAACTTGCCCAACTTATCAAAGTTAGATAAGTTAGAGCACATTGAGGTAGAAGCCTGTCCAAATATAAGAGTTATCGAGGGTGTCAAGGGCTTAGAAAGCTTAGAGTTGGATAATAATTGTTGCACTGTCCTAGAAAGATTGCTGGATGTCTCAAGATCGACATGGCTTTCCCATAGAGTACCTAAGTGCCAGGTGTTCCTGAGTTTTAGTGGACTGCAAACTCCTTATAGCATTGTGGATTTCCTTTACAAGGACCTTGTTCATAACCAAATTTCGGTTTTCAGGGACTATGAACTAAGCTTTAATGATGGAATTGGTGGGGAGCTTCCGCTGGCACTCAATGATTCTGACATCTACATACCCATCTTATCAAAGAACTATGCTTCTAATGGGTGGTGTCTACGTGAACTAACCCACATGGTAGAACATGCATCAAAGTCATATGGAAAAAAGAGAATCCTGCCCATTTTCTATGATGTGGGGTTTGATGATGTTATGCTTTATAGTAATTTGTACAAAAGTGTCCTCGATAAGCACAGGAGGAAATTTGGCAATGAAGTGGAGGAATGGGAAAGGGCTCTAAGAGAAGTTGCAGATATGACGGGGTTCCACCTAAAAAGTAACAGGTGATGCTACTGTTTTGATTATTTGCATTTTACCTTCTAAATTATAAGATAATAAGTCGTTCTATTAAACTTTACCACCATAGAATTTTAAAATCACTTAAATGCAGACTTTTGTGCAAAAATTCTCAAGATACTCAAGTAGATTCTCACGCTATGTTTAAAAGAGCTTTTGAGGTGGGTGATGAAATCCGAGGTGAAGAAAGTGATCCATTGCGTTGGTTAGGAGTTGTGGAAAACAGAGGTCAATGTAGAGATTTGAAAAATGAAAAGGGAAAATTTGAAACTTGGCATTTCTATATTGTAATGATAATTGTATTTCATTGGTTAATTGCTATATTATCATTCACAATTTTGTCATTTTCTATTACTTTTGAGGGTATACTTGGAAGAACGAGAAAGTTTGACTCTCCTCGGTTTCTTTCACACCTAAGCAAGGAACAAATCAGTGGGCCCAGCAGTATCCTTTTCACTTCTAAATCACTGTCTTCATTTTCTCTACCAATTCCAAACAATGGTGTTGCTTTCACCACCCCATCATTTCTCCACCTTAATTCTATCGACTCTGAATCTTTCTTTTCAAACAAAGCGTTATTTTTTGGGATACTACTAAAGAATAGAAAAAGATGGCCCGCAAAAAGAACGAAGAACATTTCGGGGGGAGAAAAAGTGTGAGTGAAATTATTCTAGGAAATTTATTTTTTAAATTTGTTTCAAGATTGGTAAAAATTCATCCAAGTTTACGACCCATATGAGATTAATGAGGTAGTGTTTTACCTCTTTTGGCCATTTTAATTTTCTATTTTATGTTACATAGCTTTCGTGAAATTTTTTAATAATGTTTGAAATTCAAAACCGATTTTGAATTCATTCTCTAATATAGAGCCATAATAGAAGGAGCTGAAAAATTCCTGCTTCAACTGTCTCCACAACATGTGCTAAAAGATGCTGCAAAAATGTTAGTCCAGCATAACAACGGCATTTTCTTTTGTTATAACTCATGGAAATTGGAGCTGAAATGAAATTGTCGACACATAAATCTATATTATATTTAGATGGAGTGACTAAGAACTATGTAATTTTAAGTATATATTCATTATGAAAAATTACATAACACTGTCCAAGAGTCTGCCATTGAATGATAAATGAAAAATAGGGAAGTTTTCATTTTACTCATTGAACTTGGAGATGATGCATATTGGACTATTATCTTATAATTTGTTTGTTTTGTGGAGAATAAAAAATCTAAAATAAATTTTCCTAAAAATAATTGATTATATTGCTTGGAGTAATTAGATAATAACACATATATTCATTTCCAACAACAATTTATGCTTAAAAGTTATCATGGACCACGAATACATTTACCATTCGTACATTTTTATAAAAGAAACATTTTATTATTCTTAAAAAGATATTTTTCAAAATGTGAATATTTCACTTAAGAGATGGACCCATAGAAATTTATATTTTATCCCTCACTTTCCCTTTTGGGTTTTTCCCCCGGGGATGATTGTGGTTATTTATTTATTTATTTTGGTTGGTCGGAGGGGTGTGGTTAGTTTTAAAGTGCAGTTTTTTTTTATTATTGAATTTTGCATCAAATGCCCCTTGTTTCCTCAGTTCAAATGAAAATTAAAAGTGATACACTCCAACAAAGATTTCCACCACTAAACTCTGGATTTGTCTAATTTTATAAAGATAAAATATTATATATTTAAAAATTTTAATTAGGAAAAAATGATAAAGTGGTCTGAATATTGAGGAAAAATTGTCTAATCTAGTTATTACTTATTACAAAGTAAATCTCAACCTTCTTAACAGTCTTCAATTTGGTTCTAACCATTTAAATCCATCAGAAAAATAGTCAACCTTTCGAAATTCTTTCAAACCTATCCTAGGTCCTTCATCACCAATTATGAGAAGGAATATTTCCATTCGATTCTTTCCTGAATTCAAATTAAATCAATGCATAATTCAGGGGAGAGTACTTATGCGCCTTGATATCCGCTATTTTTTTTTTAGAAGTATTTTTACATTTTAGGTATGAAGCAAAAAAGAAAAATCAGGTTCTCCTATAAAATGTTCCGATAAGTCCAATGAGAACTTACTAGACAAAACCTGTTCACTTCTTTTCACCAAAAATGAAACTTGTTCCCGTAGAAAACAACAAAACAATTTTACCTATCAATAATACTCCCAATTTATCTTTGTTTTATCTCAGGATTAAACTCCTATTTGGACACAATCCTATAAATTTAGCTCAATAGTACACGCACTTTGGATTTAATGTGCTGCATGTTTGTTAGTCCATCCAAACATTATGAAAAAAAAATTACCTCATCAAGTTTTCTTAATCATACTCTGTCGTCCAGTCCATCAAGAATGTCTCCTTCACATCGATTGGCTCATGCATTATCAAAAGCATCTCTAATACATCAAATTGAGCGACATTTCCTTTAAGGCCAATGTACGTAACAACAAATTATAACGCTTATTTTCCATCCATAGTAATTGAAATGGTTGACTATTTATTTAATCATATGTCTCCAGAAACCCAACGATCATCATATCCAGAACTTTATATCCTTTTCTTTCATGTCATTGACAAAAACAAAATTTCCTGCTTTCCTGCAGCCATGGAGGACTAATTGAATTGGTTGTTGAAGAGGTTTTGCGTGAGCTTAGAGGCAAACATGTGGATGTCCGTAAACCTTTGGTTGAAAATCATCCTCAGATAAAAAACATAATAGAATTGTTGGATGTTGACTCTGGTGGTGTACGTTTCCTTGGTATTCATGGGGTGGGTGGTAGCGGTAAAACAATACTTGCGAAGGTTGTGTTCGACAATTTATCTTCTCATTTTGATGGCTTTAGTTTCCTCAAGGACATTGAAGCATCATCAAAATCTCATGATGGTCTTTTGAACTTGCAGAAAAAGCTCTTATCAAGTTTTGTCAGTTCTGGGATTACTGGCTCTATTAAGGATGTTGATATTGGGATTAAGATGATCAAAAGAGTATTTAGTGGTAAAAAAGTACTTGTTGTTCTTGATAATCTAGACAAAAGAGAGCAACTTGAAAAGCTAGCCGGAAGATCTAATTGGTTCGGTTCAGGTAGTAGGATTCTTATCACAACTAGGGACAAAGCAATCCTGATGACATCAATGTCATCAAGTAAAGAGGTCCTAAATCATCCTGAAGGAATTTTGGCTTATGAAGCTCATGAAATAGAATTTGCTCGAGCACTTCATTTGTTTTATGAGCATACTTTTAGAAGTGACTCTCCATCAGAAGTTTATGTTACTCTTTCGAAAGATATTGTTCATAAAGGTGCTAATTTTCTTTTGGCTGTTGAGATGATAGGTCCATATCTTTTTCACTATGGAATTGCCTTGCAGCACCCCTTTGATGAAAGAAAGCTATGGGAAAAGACATTGAGGCAGTTAGATGATGCTCCTTTTAAGGATGTCCAAGATGCATTAATGATAAGTTATGATGGATTGAAGAAAAAGGAAAAAGAAGTATTTCTGGACATTGCTTGCTTTTTTGCCGGCAAGGACAACACATATCCAATTATTATGTGGGATGACTGTAATTACTGTCCTCACAATGCAATTGTTGTCCTCCGCCTACGGTCCTTGATAAAAATTGGTGATGATAATAAGTTTTGGATGCATGACCAAGTTCGAGATCTAGGAAGGCACATCGTCCTTGAAGAGTATCCTCACAAATTGAGTAGGGTCTGGATTTATGAGGATGCTATAGAGCTATTGGATAAAAAAGAGGTAAATGGAAGAATCCGTCACGTAGCTTTTATTTGGAAGGAGAAACACATTAATTTTTTGCTTTTATTATACAGTTATCTTTGTTTAAATTTTTTGTCTTGTGAGTGAGGTAGCTCTCTCTTAAACATTTTGGTCAAAAGGTCCTGTAAATTGGTGGAGAGAGACAAGACAGATTGCCCTATATTTTGCTTTGTTTCAAGATTCTAGAGGGTAGAAGATAGCTCTCTGGAAATTATGAAGCAACAAAGAGCCATTTCACGTGCCAACCAAGCAAAGTCAGAAGAAAACTATCTGTATGAAGGATTTCTAAATTACTTTCAAACACAACTGCAGAGAAAAACAAAAAACTATTAAGATTGGAATTGGTAAGCTAATTATTTTTCTTGAAAAGCAGAAAATGGGAAATGGAGAAATGATTCACAAGCTATTTGCGAATGGAAGCTGAAAATTTTCGTTCATGGTGTGTTGAGTGTTCTTATGCTTCCTTCTATATATAGCTATGTAAGAGTGTTAAGTGTCATGCACTCAACTAATCTTGAGTCTCTATTTGTAGATAAATGAAGATGTAAAAGCACTAAGTCTGACATCCGATGGCTGCAGCTGCAACTTTGGACCCGAAGAATTAGCTGTCCTACCAAATCTAAGGTTTCTTCAAGTGAAAGGCATTGATTTTTCAGGCAACTTTGAGAATCTTCTTTTGAAACTAAGATGGCTTTCTTGGCAAACAAGGCAAGCAACTTTCCTTGCAAATAACTTTCATTTTAAACATTTGGTTGTGCTCGACCTTTCGGATAGCAATATTGAAGATGGCTGGGGTGGATGGAGCCAAATGAAGGTATGATATGCCTTACTCTGTACGCTTCTTTCTGTCCTTACCTCATTCATGACGAATGAGGCAATGATAGAATCAATATATACTTTACTTCCTTCTATCATTACCTTATACAATTGACATAATAGTTGCATGCATTCCCCATCTCATCAAGTGTACAATATATTTTGCATGAGGAACATTCAATATCTTTTTATCTATCAAAGTAAAACAACATTATGTACCACAAAAAAAAAAAAAAATGCTTCATGTGGTTTATAACCTTCGTTTTGCAATTCTAATAGTTGCTTAGAATTTGGAAATGATGTAAATCCAATAGAAGCAAGTGATATTTTGCTTCAATATATGTCATATATGATTTGAATAATGTAAAATTTGACTCGAAGTTTAGTAATACAAAAGTACTTGGGATCAAGCTTGAGATTGGTAACACACAGCTTGAATGGCGTAAATGCTTAAAAGTTTATTTGGAATAGGTAAGTTGAATATTGGAATGAAGGTGAGCTTGACTTCATAATACCTGATTCAAGCGAATCACTAGCCTAGTTTGATAGTTAAGCATTTGTTTCTATTATGGTGGTAATTGCATTAACGAACTGTATAATAATTCAAAACGACTCTACTTTTACTTTCCTGTTTTACTTTAGTTGATGAGCAAAGGGTTGAGCTTTGCATTGCATCTAGTTTGTAACCACGGTGTCAAATCAAATCCTGACTATTACTTTACATTTACACTTGGCATAGAGAGAGTAAGAGAGAATTGAATGCGATAATGTTGAAGATTGGGGTCGGAGGTGGTGTGCTGGTGGCCAAATCTAGTTTGGGGCTTGTGGGTGATTTGTGAATTATAGTCTTTTGTGTCTTCGTAGCAAGGATACTTAGTCTTTTGGTTATGGACTGTTGTCCTAAGACGCAAACTGCGGGTTTTGAAAATAAAGGATGTGAAGTGAAGTAAAAAAAATGGTTAGTAATAATTTTAAAAGAACTTAAAGTATGATGGTTATTTCATACATCCCAAAAAGACTTGGGAAATTCAAATTACGCTAGATTATAATGAGGATATTACTAGTATTCCCATTTGTTGTGATGTTTCTCAACTAATTTTTTATTTGCAACTTTTTTAACATTTTTTTTTTCATGCAGATGAATAGATTGAAGGTTCTTGATTTGACGAGTTGTCGAGAGTTAAAAAGGACACCTGACTTTCTAACTTGTTGACTTTGGAGAAGTTAATTCTTGCTTGTTGTGTCAATTTAACCACAATTGACAGCTCCATCGGTAAGCTAACACGCCTAGAAACATTGAATATGGAGGGGTGTAGTTCTCTTGGGGAGTTGCCTATAGAAATTGGTTCTCTACAATCTTTGAAGAAGATAGTCATGCCGCAAAATTCTCAACCCTTGAAGCTTCCAGAGACATTTGGCAATTTGAAATTTTTGAGGAGTTTAATATTAGATGAGCACCCCAGAATAAGCCAACTTCCAAAGTCTTTTGGAGGATTGGTGAAACTTGCATGCTTATCTTTACGTGGTTGCGTGGGAATAAAGGAGCTTCCATGCTCCATTGGGGAGTTACAGATGTTGGTGGAGTTGAATTTATCAAAGTCGGGAATAGTCATACTACCCGATTCAATTGGAAAGCTAAAGGAACTAAGGGTGATGAGAATAGATTCTACAGCGATAACAAAGCTTCCTCATACCATCGGAGGAGTGAAGATGCTTGAAGAGCTACATGCCAAGGAATGCTGGCATTTGACAGATGAAAACCTGGATGAAATTGGGAAGCTATCTCATTTGAGGATATTGGACTTATCATGCACTTATGTTTGTAGATTGCCTGAGGCAATAGGCCCTCTCCCTCATCTCCAAAAACTTCAATTGGGTTCGATTGAGCTGCTACAAGTGACAGATCTTCCATAAAGTTTGGCATACCTTGAAGTTCAAGTAAGTAATCTACTCCTATTTTATCCCTGACTTCTCAAGCCTCGTCAATTTAGATTATCTGGTATTAAATAGATTAAGTGCTTTGAAAGTGGAGCCTTACTTTACTTGGAGGAATGATCCGCCAAAAATGAAGTTTGGGTGAAAGTGCAACCGATCCATCTACTTCCAAGTCATTTGTCAGCCTTGGAAGTAAAGGGCATTAGTTCACTGCCAAAATTTTCCAACTTAGAAAGTCTGTCAGTTCTACGTCACTAAAATTCCAGTGTCGTGCGTGTCTATCTCTCAAGGCCTAAACTGGAAATAAGTAGACGTGAAGTCCTGGAAGAAACATGTAATCTGTCACTCTTGAAGAGGCTACAACGCTTGGGTCTGAACAGCTTGAACAGGCTAGCTGAGATATCAGTTTGGTCGAACTGGAATCTTTGCAGTACCTCTGTCTTTCCAGAGTCATTTAATAGGAGGATTACCCAACTCATTAAGTCGGGTAAGCCACAACATCTTGAGCTACAAGTTTGTCCTAATTTAAGAGCAATTGAGGGAGTCGAAGGCACGGAAAGCTGGAAGTTGGATCATGGTCACACTGTCCTCGAAAAATCGTTGGATGCCTCAATAATGACCTGGCTTTGCCACAGATTACCTTTCATGTTGTGTTCCAAAGTTCTAGGGACCAGACATGTCTTAGCATTCCGGATTTCCTTTACGATAGGCCGGTTCATAATGGACTTTCTGATCATAGAGACGAAGATGAATTGAGGTCCGGTGGTGAACCTGTTCAGCGAGCAATCCATGCCTCTGCCACATACACACCCATCTTCAATAAGAACTACGCTTCCAATAACCGGTTTCTCCAGGGACTTGCTCACATGGCATGACATGGCATGATGCATGTCAAAGTCTCGCCCGGCGCCCCGGGGGAGGGAGATGTTAATCTGAAAAGCAATTCGTACAATTCGTACACAACTGGCGTAGATGAGAACAGAAAGAATTTTCTTCGTACGGAGTGATGGCATGGGAAGAGGCCCTAAAAAAGATCGCACGTACAAGGGATTTGACCTGAACACTGACAGGTAATTGCTTAAATGTCGATTAATTATGACAGTATATTCATTCAATTGACTTAAACATCACATAGAATTTCGAAGTCAGGACTCAGGACAGTGCAGGACAGTGCAGCCTTTGGCTCCCAAATAGCTTTACCCTTAAGATTCTTACTTTTTAAATTTTAACCCTCAAGATTCTTACTTTTTAGGATATTTTAACGTAAATTTCTGAAATATAAATTGATTTATGATCAAAATCGATTTCTCAATTTTTGTTGAAAAGTTAAAAATTTTAACTTTTGATTTATTTTTTAAATTTATTTATGAAATAAAAATCTGTTATAAAATAGAAAAATCAAATTGCGTTATCAAATAGATTTTTATTCCATACCCGTTTCGAAAAATAAAGAAGCAGAGAAATAGATAAGTAAAAATTTTATTACGAGCGCCTTTAATGATGTTTAAGTTAAAACAAGTTGCTTTTTTAAAAAATTAGCCCTAGTGTTCCACTAGTTTGAAGGTCAAATCCCACAAAAAGGCATGAAGTTATACCTACGACACAAATATAACCCCACTTTCCAAATGATGCCAAAAAAAAAAAAAAAGAAGGGATTTTCACTCGAGGGATGAAATAAGCGCTATAAAGTTTTCTTTGATAAATTCGCGCCAAATAGTCGATTTGGTACACTAATTTTAAGTTTGGAATAAAATGAACTCAATTTGAGAACCCTAACCATTTCAATTTGGAGTTGCTTTTTTTTTTCTCTCTCTTTTTCTTGTTATAATAAAGGAGTCATCGATTAAGAAATCTATAAACGAAGATGTTATTAATTAGCAAGACCATGTTGTTCCTCGCTCAAGTTTGCCTTGCTAACATGTCAATTGTACACATCCACACTATTAACTACATAAAATGCCTAATTAGCTTGCAAAGACATTTTTTTTTTTTTATTTTTTTTTAGGTGGACATATATGTCTATTAAGTAATAGTTCCTGCACATTTTGGGTCACTTGAAAGTGGAGATAGTTAGAAAGAAACAAAAAAAGAAAAGAAAAATGGAGATATTTTATCCTGAATGCAAATTCGTGTGTTCATTTACATGTAAATTGTGTGTTTGTTTCATGGAAAATTCATGATTTGAAAATAAATCTCCAAAAAATGAATAGCTTAAAGAAATGAATGATAAAAAATATTTTAATCAACCATGAAACTATTTAAGTATAAATTGTTGTCAATAGTAAAAACATTTTTCATTAACTAAATTTTATAAGAGATATAATCAATCATTTATTGATTTTTTTTTTTTTCAAACCATTCATTTTTTGTGGAGTAAATGCATTAAAGAATGAAGGAAATGCTGAAAAAAAATGAGGAGTACCTCTTTTCATCATATGTTCTTTTTAATACAATCAATTGATTTCTTTCCAATAAAATTGCCTGTTAGAATATGCCTGGTTTCTCAAGATTTTGCTTGAAACCCGCATCTAGTACTACCAATTATTTTCCATAGCGATGGACATGTCATTCAAATTAATCCAAGATTTTAAATGTTGTAAACGGTAAATTATCTCCTTAAGTTTTGGTAGGTGCATCCAATTTCATCCATTCCATCAATAATAACGGCTTCGAATGGTTCCTGAATTCTTGAGCATCTTAGGGCCCGCATGTTTTTGTTCTTTATTTCTGTTTTTGAACACTTTTTTTATTTTTTTGTTCCCGGGAACAAAAAAAAAAAACGCTGTTGGCCATAAGCTTGCGTTGCGTTTCTTTTTGTTTTTTTGTTCCTAGAACACAAAAAGAACAGAAATGAAAACAAAAAAGTTGTTTCTTGTTCGAAACGATTTTAAAGAAACGTTTCTCTTCTTCTCTCTCTTCTCTTTTCTTCTTCTTTTCTTCTTCTTTTCTTCTTCTTTTCTTCTTCTTTTTTTTTTTCTTTGGCCGGTCGGGCCTTGGCCATGGCCGGCGACCGGCCATCGAGGGCCGGCAACTCCATCGAGGGTCGGCGACCTTGCCGGAGCATCGCCGGCCCCCGAGCAAGGCCGAGCCTCGCCCGCCAAGGCGAGGCTCGGCCTCGCTCGAGGGGAGATCTTCGGCTAGGTTCCGCCGAGGGGCTCCGGAGGACGGTGCGATGGCGGCGCGGCACTAGAGGCTTCGGGATCGACACGGGCGACGCGGGCAAAGATCGGCGGACGGCGTTGCGAATGGCGTGGTGAGATCGAGACGGCGTCGAGCCGCGGCTTCGGGCGGCGCGACAGTCGGCGCAACGGTAGCGTCTCGGTAGAGTAGGCTGCGGGGGCATGGATCTCGCAGCGGAGTGGCGATGAGCGGTGGCGTCGCGAGGAGTAGCGGCGGGCGAGATCTCGGTCGGTGTCGCAAGCGCAGTGCTTGGCTCCGATGGCGGGTGGCGAGGCTCGGCCGCCCGCGCCCGGCGACCCCAAGCCTTGCCTTGGCCGGCGAGCTCGGGCTCGCCCAGATCCGGCGAGGTCGCCGGCCCCGTCGCCGGTCGTTGGAGGCCGGCGACCAACCGAAAGAAGAAAAAAATAAAAAGAAAGGAAAAAATGGAAAATAAAATAAAATATTAAAAAATTAAAAGAAACAAAAAAGAATAAAATTTACCAAACGTGTTTCTATTCATTTTTATTCCCGAACAAACGTTACCAAACGCGTTTTTTTTTTATTCAAAAACTGTTCCTCGAATAGAAACACTTTTTTATTTTATTTATGTTCCCCGGAACAAAAAAATAACAGAAACATTACCATACAACCCCTTAATTTCTTAAGACGAGCAATATCCAATGAGAATTGGTTGTAGCTGCAGATTAGTTGGTGCTAATACTTAACTGTTGGAGCCGTAAGTTTATCAGGGTCTGATTTACATGTTATGTTCAAAGAAGTAGATCCCTATGGTTTATTATATCCGGAGAAACTCCGTGGTAGAACATAATTGCATTGCAGTACGGCTGGAAATCTTTAGCGCCTACTTTTTCTTTCTTTTTTTGAGTTAAAGATCTTCAGGTTATAGTTGTTTGGGACATTAAAAAAAAAAAATTAGATTACCATTTTGATAACCTTTTATTTCTTGCCGGTCGGACCAAAATGAACTAGCCTTCGTCTGTCCATTGTTGCAGGTACGGAAAACTAATTAAATACGTCACTGAAGAGGTTTAAAGAGCAAGTCAATTGTAAGACGTCGCTTCGTCAAAGCCTTCTTTTGGTTAGTGGTCAAGGACGAGAAACAGGGATTTGGTTCCTAGGTAATAAAATTTTGTACAACTCCATTTTTTTTTTTTTTTGTTTCCATTTTGTTTCCGATTGTTTCGACGACCTAGAAATTTTATTTTGCAAGGAAATTGGTTTCCGATTCTAATGCGTTTGGTGCAATATTTACAAGGTCAACGTATCTGACCGGGGGTATCGGTGGATACAAAAATGCTCTGCAACAAAAGAAACAAGCTTCCACTCCAAGTAATAAGTTTTCTATAGGACCACGTTGTTTATGATTGTGCTACTCTCACTCTCTCTCTCTTTCTCTCTCTCTATCGTTTAATCTTTTTGAAAGTTGAGCATGAAGTGCAAAACCACTTGAGTGAATATGGCCTTGAATTGTTGCCAGCTTTCTAGTGCTTTTGGAGGTTTAGAACTTTTGCAATTATATGCTATTTGAGTCCAACAATAACCAAATCTCAGAACAAGACGAAAACAAGTATCCAGGCCAACCATATCAAGCTACACTGAGCAATGACAAGGACTGTGGTTTATCCCACATTTTGATGTGCTCCTAGAAGTTCCGGATAATTAAGCTTCGAGTCCTGACATGTAAACAATAACAATACTGCTTAACACAATTGATCATTTGGAGATTTAAATAAGCATTGCAATATAGTTCCTTTTCCCAAAAACAAAAACCACTCAATCATAAAACTTACCACAAATAATGATTCATCTTTTGCAACATACTGCACTTTTGCATCACAGAATAATAGTTATCAACGTGTGACCCATAAAAATTCATATTACTTAGACTACCGTAAGAGAATGTCAAATTACTTAAACTACAGTAATAGAGTGCACAGAAGCTTTACGAGGGCAAGCGGTGGTTACCTATGCAATTGCACCACTGTTTGTAAGCACCTCTTCCAAGTAGTATTGATAAAAAGTTAGGCAGGAAACAAAAGTTAGTTCTGCCTTTACAAATTATCCCCACTGAGAAAAGGACATTAACACTAGAGTCGTTTTCCCGATTGAAATTTCTTACACAGCACAACACTTACAAGAAGAAAATAAATTGAGCTCAAGATTAGTTACCTGGAGCTTGACAATTTTGCCAATTTCCTTGGAGTCCAGATACTGGAATACTTCATATTCATCAATTCGATTCATAAACTCTGGGCAGAATGTTTGTTTGGCCAACTCAACAACTTATCTTTTCATAATGTCATAAATTACTTCCTTGCTCTCTGTCGTAATACAAAGAGTTTTGAGTATAAAGTGAGAACCAGTATTAGAAGTCATTATCACGACACAGCTTGTAAAAATGACAGTCCTTCCCCAGAAATTGGTTATTCTTCCATCATCCAACAGCTGTAACAATGTTGGACACGTTGTGATGTGCCTTCTCAATCTCATCAAAGAGCACAACAGAATAGGGTCTTTGGCAAAACACTTCAGTCAGCTGCCCACCTTCTTCATATCCCACATAACCAGGAGTTGCACCAACCAAACGTGAAACTGCATGTTTCTCCTTGTACTCTCACTCATATCTATTCTAATGAGAGCGTTTTCTGTATTGAAGAGAAATTCAGCTAAAGCCTTAGCAAGCTCAGTTTTGCCAACACAGTAGGGCCCATAAACATAAAACTTGCCATTGGTTGGTTCGGATCAGATAATCCAGCCCTCGAACAACAGATTGCATCAGCTACTGATTTAACTGCTATATCTTGACCAACCAACCACCCTCTTGTGAAGGACCTCCTCCAGCATTACTAGCTTTTCCTTCTCTGGTCATTGAAGGTTCGACAAGGGAATGCCAGTCCATTTGCTGACAATTTCAGCAATGTCAAGATCAGTGACCTCTTCTCATAGCAAAGATTTTCCTGATTTCCTGAATTCGGCAAGATTCTTTTCATCCTCTTCTAACTGGCGCTGAAGGGACATAAGCATTCCATATTTGAGTTCACCAGCACAGTTTAAGTTGTGTTCATGCTTGGCAGCTTCCATCTCCAGGTTAACTCTATCAATCTGTTAGACGGAGAGAAAGGTCAAATCGAGGTAAAATATGCAAAAGGAAGAATCACGAAAGAGATTATATAGAGGTAGAAGAGTTACCTCCTCTTCAATTGATCGAATCCGAGTCATAAGAGTTTTTTCGCTTTCCCACTCCTCTGTCAGTTCTTTTTGCTTCTGTTTAGACAAATTTAAGTCATTTTTCAACTAATGCAACCTTTCTTTAGATGTGTTACCCGTGTCATTTTTCAGAGATAATTTCTCCATCTCCAACTTTAGCATGGCTCTGTCTATCTCATCCAATTCAGTAGGCCTGGATGTCATCTCCATTTTCAGCTTTCCTTCGGCTTCATCAGCTAGATCAATGGCTGAAGGAAAAACAACATAACAATATACAATTAGACAACAGAAGGAGCAGGAAAGATGTGTGTTTATTGAGGCAAATTAGAGAAGCATTCCAGACAATAAGTTGGAAATCATAACATCCTCTCTTAATGCATTTAGATTGTTCTATCATGATGGTCATACTTCTCAAAGTATATCAGACAAAATTATCCAAAACAGTGGCATAACAACATTGTACTCCTAATAGAGTATCTAGATAATGAAAAAAAAAATAATGGAGAAAAAATATTAAGCAAAAGAAGAAGAAAATAGGAAATAAATAAAATAATAGCCAACAGAAAATACCATACTGCTAGCAACTTTATATTTGAAAGTGCAATGCAATTTTGTTTTTCTAGTTAGGTGTCCCAGCAAAAGAAAAAAAGAGATTGTGCAGTTGCATGGTCTTTGCGCATTATCGTTGGGATTTAATGCATCATTCTCAAGACAGGAACATTGATTATCATTTGAAAATTTTTACAGGAATATGTCATTATCAATTGAGGGGAGTCAATTAGTTGATCTTACGATGGAAAATAGCAAGAGTTGGCACAGAAATACAATCCAACACTGATAGAATTCATAGATTACCTTTGTCAGGCAGAAGCTTCAGTAATGTAACAATCTGAAAGGACAGCAGCTGGAACAAGGGCACTGTCTGATATTTTAACGCCATGATGTAGTTCATACCACTCACGCAATCTGCAAAGAATGGAAATTGTGTCCTCAACAGATGGCTGACCACAAAACACTTGTTGAAACCTATGCTCTAGTGCAGCATCCTTCTCAGCGTACTTCTGATACTTGTTCAGTGTTGTTGCACCTATGCAACGTAGCTCACCACGACCTAACATTGGTTTCAGCAAGTTCCCTGCATCCATTGCACCACTAGTCACTCCTACATGCACAGCACAAGCAGTACTTTTCAATACACAATTTGCATTTGGCACGTTGGAGTAAAGAGAAGAAAAGTAGCACTTAGGAATCTGAATAAAACCATCACATGGAACACAAAAGCAAAATGAAAACATGAAAGATATAGATTATACTAGAATTTGCATGATTACAAAGTTCAATAACATGATAAATGACTTTTTCATGCATGTTGAAATTTTTTTTTTACATAGTCCCTGATGATAGAGATGGAACCAGGAAAAAAAAAAGCAAGAATGATACACACCTGCACCTAATACAGTGCGGATCTCATCAATGACCAATATTATCTGCCCATTTGAAGCCGTTACTTCCTTCAGGACAGCTTTCAGTTGTTCCTCAAAATCTATATGGAACTTAGCACCCGCAACTAGTGCTCCCATATGCAAGGAAATCAACTGCATAGGTCGAGATCAAGCAGACATCCTCTTAGCAGAAAGCTTTCTGAAAGATCACATTATGATCTAACCAAGTTATCTTGATCATACAGCCAACAATTACAACCTTTCTGTTCAACAGTGGCTCCGGTACATCCCCACGGACTATATGTTGAGCCAACCTGTTAAGAGTGAGAATTACGCCAAAGAAATTACCATACAATCCATGAAGTTGCAACATTCACACTAGGAACCATGTCACTAGACATGCTCACTCCCAAAATGACAGTAACATGCACATAGTTTAACAATGGCTACTCTCGGAATACTCTCTACTGCAAAGCAAAAGTTACATGATAGCTAAAAAAATGGAACCAGCACACTGACTGAGTACCACCAGCACTCTTCTGAACTAGTTTAGGTCTAGATTTAAATCTGTAGAAGAACCTATAGAGCCCAGCTCATCACCACTGATTTGCATAATCCAATAGAGTGTTTAACTTGAGAATAACTGTAACACCACTTCACCTTATCAGCTTGAAGGTCAATCACATCTTCGTGAACAAAGTTTCCTGCATTATGACATCATCATAAAATAAAGGAAGCCAGCTTTTGGTCCATCAGAAAAATGATTTGCATGAGTAATTTGATCCTAATAACTATACCTCAGACAGAACTAAAGTTGAGAAAAGGTTAAAAACATTGAACTATTCATATAACACTAAACAACAGCAATGTTACACTGGGAGCTCCATGAATGATCATTCATCATACATGCTGGCAGCACACACAAACAACAAAAGTAAAAGAGAAGAACAAGTCTTACAACACATCAGGGACTAATATCCTAAGCTTAAGAAAATAAGATTGAACTGAGAAACCTACCCTTAGCAATTGCAGTTTTCCCCACACCAGGCTCACCAATAATTACTAGATTATTCTTAGTTCTCCTACATAATATTCAAATGCAACACAGGATCTCATCGTCGTGACTGATAACAGGATCAAGCTTGCCCCGCCGAGCCATTTCCGTCAACTCATTGCCATATTTCCTTCAGGGTCTGTTTGTAGGAGACCAAAGAAAATGTTATGACTAATGCATTAGTAGTCAAAGAAGCAAAGGAAATAGACCAGGAATCAACAAAAGAAGGTCTTCATCCTTTGGCAGGACAATAACAAATCATGTGCTACAACATGCATATTAGAAGGAATACTTAGCCAGCTGAGAAACATCGTGAAAGGTCTGAGATAAAGCAGATAAATGCAGTGAAATATTTGAGATAAAGTTTTAGAAGCTTCAGTTAAGTATGTCAATATCCCTGAGAAGATATCCTGACCACTTTGAGATTCTGAAAACATATCTTTTTCTAATAGTTGAATATTATCAAAAGTTTCAATATGATTATTCCCTCAAATCAGATGGTTCTTTGCAGGATGCAGAATTGTTCCATAGAAGCTGCCAGTGGCACTGTTCTCTTATCTTATAACCGACAAGCAAACTCTCACTGTCCTTATGGACTTCTAATGACAGAGTAAACAAGCGAAGTCCATCAGGAAAGCAGAAATCCATCCAGATGTACTTAGTTCAACAGCAAGTGGTCGCTATGTAGAATTAGTTGATTAATGAAGCTTTATGAAAACAATGGCTAGCCCTTGTCATCAATATAGTTAGCCTGTTCAAGTCCTAACATACAGGAACCTCTGAGAAAAATGTTTTATAAGGACTGGTGCCTTCCATAGTATCATGTAATTCAGAATTAAAAAGGTTGCAGCAGTTGAATAACAATAGGATGTACTTTGATCTGTTACTCTTTGATTTCCACGAACAGCTCGAATGGCCTCCCTCAAATCCTTCTCACTAAGCTGAAGATATCGAAATACTTGCTGCCCAAACCTCTTATCAGAACGCAATGCTAGTAAAAGATGCTCCACAGAAACAAAATCATCCCCCATTTCTTTATTGTACTTTTGAGCATTTTCCAAAAGGGAGGCAAGATGTGAGCCCATTATAGGGCCATTGGTGTCACCCACAACCTGGCACAAAATCACAGATCGTTAGTAAACCCCAAATAACCTTTGGAGAAGGACAAAATTAAATTGAAAAACAAACATATAACTGAATACATGCCTTTGGTTGTTGGGAAATGAAATTGTCCACAGCCTGCAGACTCATGTATTGTCAAGAACAGGTTTGGTGAGAATTCTCCTGGCTAAACCATCCTTTTGCTCCACAAGAGCTTTCATAGATGCTCAGTTTCCACCGCTTGTTGTTTGCAAACTCGAGCTGCATCAACAGCGCCAACAGTGCCCTCCCAGGCCATCTCAGTGAACTCTGACAGATTTGTCTGAGTCAAACAAAGGCTTCAGGTCATTACTAACAAATGAAACAGGTCAACTATAAATTCTGAAAAGGATGACATAATAAATGAAACAGGTCAACTTCAATAGGAGATGCTTACTCGGTTGGTAAGTAACCTTCTAACATTTATCACGCTAACTCCGGTCCACCATATCTTGGGACTTTGAAGGAAATCAAAAGAAAACATGCCGAGTACAGATTCATCACCAAAACACAAAAAAGTTAAACAGCCAGCTTTAGACTTGTAAAATCAAGCAACCGTCGCCTCCATTGCTAAGAAAATCTAATAGCTACTCAAGTGTTAGGCAGACCTTCATAAGCAAATGGTCATGGAAGATGGGAAAGTTGCAGCTTATAACTATTCTCCAAAGTATACCTCAAAGCACCATCAAACGATATTTTGAATATAACATTCATTGAGAATACAGCTAAAAGCAATGCACTTTAGTGATACAGGAGAAAAGCTTATTTCGTTATTTCGTTAAGCTTATAATGTTTACATCGAACGCCCCTTATATCTCTATTCTGTAGCTGCAGCACACCGAGAGATCGTTCCTAGAGGAAAAAGATTTTCACAAACTTAACGAAAGAAGCACTAAACTTAAGTCCCAAAAGCTTCAGCAACACCAGAAGAAGACTACAGACAAATTGCTCTGAACTCAATCTTCACAAACAAGCACTATTCCCAACTCTAACATAAAAAGCCCAAATAAAAAAGGAAATGTCCTACGCTCAAAACACTTCAAAATCACACCTTTCCGTAATATCACAAAAATACCCGCATTCACATAATGAATATCGATCGGATTCCAACCTGAGACGCGCTCGCGGCGGTTGAGTAAGCCCGAGAGGGAAGGCCAAAGTCCCGCGAACCGAAGCCGACGACGCCGCGGAACTTGACGGCCCCGGCGGATTACCGAGGCGAGAACATTAGCCTCGCGAAGCGGTGGGCCGGTCAACGGGTGAACGGAGTTCCCGAAACCGGAAGCGGAGCCGAAGAGCGAGCGAGTGCGGGAGAGGCTACAGGCACTCCGGTGGCGGCGGAGGACCGTTTGGGAGGCGCCGAGGCCGCGAAGGTCTTGGTGAGCTTGGAGGTGTATGTTCTCCTCGTGGCCATGGAAGGAGCGCGGGAGGTTCTGAACTGGCTAGTGAAGAAGAAGAAATTTTGAAGGTGGAGAAGGGAGGAAGAGCGGGGTGGCGATTCGGTGATGCTTGGGGAGGGGGGCCAGAGAAGAAGGTAGAACGGTCCCCGGACGTCCCTCCGAAAGAAACCAATGCAAGAATTTTTCCGACGTGGGTTAATTTGTAATTTATTGTTTTACGATATTGATTTAATAAAGTGAGATGTAAATTTTCTTAATTAATTTAATATGAGATTAATTATTGTGGATTAAGTTGAGCCCAACTTATGATGTGAAGATTTAGCTGAAAACTTTATAAATAATGTTCAAGTTCCTCCTCTAGTCTTGATACACAAAGTATATTTATATAAGGAGTGATTACAAAATGCTAAAGATAAGAAATAATTTCATTAAGCCAGTGATACATAAAATAATAGAGTAAAAGTATTTCAAGTTTGAATCGTCATTGTTTTGCGTTAAGATTGATGTATTCCAAATCAGATGTACGGATCTCTTTACTCAATTGTGTGTATTCTTATTTCTAACTATAGAGATTTTGAGCGCTGTCTTCGCGGTGTACAACTTAAAGCTTTGTTCACAAATTTCCAGAGCTCTCAGCTCAGCTTAGCTGCCCTCGAAATGGAAGAAGATGAGGTGCTCTTTTGTATATAATCAGTTTAGACCTAAGAACCTCACTTAGTCGCGACACCAACCTTCCGATCAGTCCCACACATGAAGCTGACTTTTTTTTTTTCCATAGTATTACCTTCACCTTTCAGACTGTAGGCCTTGCTTTTGGCCTGGTTATTTATTTCCTCCAGTATTGCCTTTTCATGTGGGGAGGAGTCACTTCTTCTTTTGCAAAGCTCTAGCAATACCGAAATTTTTAATTTTAATTATGTGGGAAGGAATCACTTCTTCTTTTGGAAAACCTTAGCAATACCGAAATTTGTAATTATTATTATGTGGGAAGGAATCACTTCTTCTTTTGGAAAACTTTAGCAATCCCGAAATTTTTAATCTTAATTGGGCTCGCATTTTTTCCAGCCCTTGATCTACTCCCGACACCCCTACCACCTACGCTCTCAATTTTAAATTATGCTTTGTGGCCTCGTCACAATTCACAAGTGTCAGGGCGAAGCGAAAGACAAAATAGGAAAGAAGACAGGATAGTCGTCAATCCTCGAGGAAAAGAACGCAACTAAGGGAAAGCAAGATGACGATTTTTATCCATTCGCCTGATGAACTTTCAAGCACTCTTTGCACAAAGTAATGACGGCACAGCTAGAATCGATCACTCAGACTCTCGTAAGCTAAGGCCCCACCTTTTAAAATCTCTTTTGAGTGCGGAAATTGGTAAGACATAACTCGTAAGCATAAAATCCTTTTTGAGTTTTGTTATTTCGATGGATTAGTTTTTTAATCTTAAATTAGATAATTCTTTTTTACACAAGTTATTCATTATCATAAGAAATAATTGACAATTTAGACAATATAAGGTCCGAAATAAAATTAGAAGGCGTGAAGCAAAAATCTTGGCAATTATTTTACTGATATTCGCAGTTTAGTATTTTTTTTTTATTAATTAAGACAATTAAAAGGAAGAAATTACACGTTTCCTGTTATTCCCCTATAAGCCCGCTCAAAATCTCTCTATTTGCTTCTGTCAACCCGGCAAAGAGAGAGGAAAGAGATTGATCTCACCTAATATTTTACTACCTCCGTGGCTTCTGGATATGCTGTAGAAGAAGTGTACAGCTCAGCTATTTTTTTTCATACTACCAAAGAAGAGAAATCGCCCTGTTCTCTCCATGAAACGTCGAGCAAGCATGATCATGCAAAAAGGCCATCTCACGTCCGAGGGAGTCCCCATAATATTGAAACCTCCCATCATCTTTCCAATCACCATCGTCATCATCACCATCCTTCCACTAATCTTCTCCGCCAATTCATTATGCCTCCATGAACATTAGACGAAAGGACGGATGGTCAAACAAAGAAAGTCCAGGCGGCGGGTGGCTGAAGCTTTGAGAAATTGGTCTGGAAGGGAAATGTTACAATTCTTCTGTATTTGTTTTAGTCAAATGATCCTTCGGCCTCTTCATGCGTTATAATAAATTACAATGTTCCAAAATATATGCAAAAAAAAAAACAAAATGAGAGATGCCGTGATAGAGAACAATCATTAGGGGCAAAAGAGTGATTTGAAAAAATTTGAGGAGAATTGCAATCTTACCATTGAAAAATTCACACACTGGGCGCTCGCAAACGGAAAAAAGGAGGAAGGGTTAACGACTAAGGGAGTTTTGCATAAAGGGTGAAATTTTGGGTGTATATGTGTACTGCTCTAAATTTTCACGGGAAATTAATGTAATTTTTTCTCAAAGTGGCTCCCTAATGCATACAACCACCAGGTGCTAAAGATATGCTGTAGATTTTATGTACTCTTATGATTCAAGTCCTATTCAATCACTAAGTGCAAATCTAAAAACCCCAGACATGAAAGGTGCGCGTCAATCAGATTAGCATAATTGCTTTTATTTAAAAAGCCTGTCCTCTTACCTCTTCTTCGTATTATATTGTTTATAGATAATGACAAACTTAGATAACAAAGTTCAATGAAATAATTTCACGGGATAATAAAATTGCTTTACTGTGGAATTATTTTATTACCAAAATTCCCATTGATTTTGCTTTCTGAAACCCAATTAATATAGGTACACCCGCAGCAAGTTGAGAACAACTTACAACCTATCACAAACTAAATTTTGCATGGATTTCACGCAATTAATTGGGTTTCCACATAATGAAGAGAAACACAAGATTGCTTTATCTAATTACGGAGAAGGCATGAATGGATAGGGTAACTAGGAAGAAAATCTATAGAAAATAACAAAATGAATAAGCATTATAATCCATGTTACATCTAATTGGCTATGGAAGGAAAGATTAATAAATATTATACTCTTTTGATAGAAAGTTACCTGCTGTCTGCTGAAGATTGCAACTTGAGTGCCGACTTGGTCCTCTTTGCCTTCTCTCGGTGCCCGAGTCAGAGGAACGACAATTCTCGGAGTAGGATCACTGAAGGAGATGTCCTCGATTTCACTGGATTCGTGAGCGAGTTGTTGAATGTCCTTGGCAAGAGCCTCCACCATGTCCCGCGTGATAGAAGATGTGGATTTGAAGACGCCGTCATCCGTAGGCTTAATCGATGGGACGACATCCGTGCCTTCTTTCCTTGCCAGAGTTGCAGCAGCGACGTCACCTGGTGTAGGATCGCCGAAGCATAATTGCTAATTCTTGCTCTACACGTTGCGGTGCCGTCATCACACATGGCCTTTGTGCCTAGGCTGCACTCGGAGATTCTCTACATTTTGCTGATGTGAGCTATATTAATAGATAGTATAATTTACTGTTTTATAGAATTGGTCTAATAAAGAGAGATATAAAGCTTATTAATTAGTTTAATATGTGGCTTGCTAGTGTAGACCGAGTTGAGCCCGACTCGTGATGAGAGGGCCTAGCTAAAAACTTTATAAATAGTACTCAAGCCTTTCCTCTAATTCTAGCACACATACAAATATCCTCACATAAGGAGCATTCACTAAATGCTAAGGGTGAGAAGCAGTCTCATTAAGCTAGTGATACAGAAGACTATAGAGGAGAAGTTTTTGAGTTTGGATCGTTGTTATTTCGTATCAAGAACGGTAGATTCTAAATCAAGTGCATAAATCTCTACTTGATTATATAAGTGTTCTTGATTCTAGTTATGGAGATCATGAAATATACTTTTGTGGCTTACAAAAATGCCTGTCGACTCCTTCCATAGTACCATGGCAAGTTCCTATGCCCATCAGCTAGCCACGATGCCCACCAATTCTCTTGACGAAGCTTTGGCACCTCACCTTGCGCACCCTATAGTTTCATGGATCATTGTCGATCATTGCCGATCATCACCCTTGTCAGCACTGACCAATCGCCAGCCCTCTCTGTATCATGCTAAACGTTGGCACTAAGTCAAGGTAAGTGTAATCTTGTAGTTTAATTTTGACAATATAGTTTGTTTTGATGCATGCTATTTAGTCAAAAGACTTAGGCTTTCATGATTTGATTATTTTCCTGCACTAGCTAAGGCATATTGGGCCTCCGAACCTTTAGACACTAAGGTTGGAACCTAAAATCATCTTGCTTGACTTCTTATGGTTGAGTATTTGATTAATTCGTACGTCATCATTGCGCATTACCATCTCATGCATAATTAGAGTTCAGGAAATGTTCATGTAACACATGTTATTTAGAAAATTACATATGCTTATGTTTTCTTAAAAAATCATATCTTAAGGAATATATTAACTATTAACTGCATTACATGCATTGCCTGCATTACACATAGTTCAATATTAATACATAGTACATCAGATCGCATTATATCCTAGGATTTAAATTTGCTGTTTTCATAAAATAAAAGGAAAATTAAAAATAGCACTTCATATTGATTTGTCTCGTAGGATTAGTTCACAGTTAGTGTGCATTGGGATAAGTATGCAGTGTGAATAGAAAGTTGGATCTACATTGGATCTCACCTGAATCGCCCCATCTATCCTCCTGAATAGAAAATGCGCCTAAAATAGGAAATGAATGCACATTTAATAGACTTTAGGGGCATTTGTCTTTTTGTTAAGAAAAAGAACAAAAATACAGTGGAAAGTCTCTTGTAGATTGCATACTCAACATTCCATAACATATAATTTAAATTCATCATGCACGATCCTGCATAACATTTATTCATTTTGTCTGCATATCTTTATCCTATTTCAACATCATCTACCTTCATAACAGATATTCATTTGATATTTATATTATGAAGTGCGGAAATTCATAGGGTATGACTAGTAAGCATGAAATCATTCTTGAGTTTTGTTCTCTAGGTGGTTAGTTTTTAAAATTCACATTAGATAATCTTTTTTACACAAGTTATTCATTATTGTAAGAAATAATTGACAATTTAAGCAGCATACGGTCTGAAACAAATTTTTTTTTTTGGTCGAAAGTCTGAAACAAAATTAGAAGGTACGAAACGAAGCGAAATCTTGGAAATTATTTTATTGATATTCACGGTTTAATATTTGTTTTTCTTAATTAACACAATCTTTTTAAAATTAGAAGGAAGAAATTAGACGTTCCCTGTTATATCCATCAAAAGCTCGCTCAAAATCTCTCTCTCTTCTGGAAGGGAGGGTGCGATGGGTTAGGGTTTCTCTCTAGGGTTTCATTCCACATCACCTAGGAAAGGAGAGGAAATTAAGTTCTTAGGTTTCATTCCTCCCTCCTCTTGTCGCTACGTTCGCTCTCTGTCCCCACGTCTGGACTACTTTTCCGGCTTGGGGAGAGAGAGCACACGTAAGTCGGAAACTCTTGTCGCTACGTTCGCTCTCTCCTCTACCCACGTCGGAAAGATAGTCCTCTCCTCCCTCCTCATGATGCTACGTTCGCTCTCTCCCCCCTTGCTTGGACTATCTATTTTTCCGACTTGGGAGAGAGAGCACACGTAAGAGCACACGTAAGTCGGGAACTCTTTTCGCTACGTTCGCTCTCTCTCCCCACGTCTGGACTACTTTTCGGACTTGGAGAGAGAGAGAGAGCACACGTACGTCGGAAACTGTTGTCGCTACGTTCGCTTTCTCTCCCCACGTCGGAAAAATAGTCCACTCCGCCCTTCTCATGATGCTACGTTCGCTCTCTCTCCCAACGTCTGGACTATTTTTCCGACTTGGAGAGACAGAGCACACGTAAGTCGGAAACTCTTGTCGCTACGTTCGCCCTTTCTCGTCACGTCGGAAAAATAGTCCACTCCTCATGATGCTACGTTCTCTCTCTCTCCCCAAAAAACTTAATTTCCTCACCTTTCCTTGCCTCCCTCTCTTCATCTGCCCAGCAACCACCACCACCCCCAGGAGCCACGGCCCGGCCACCACAAGCCCACCCGTTTTCCCCGATGGCCTCCTCCTCCGCAGCCGCCCACTGCCACCCCAAGGTGGTCATCATCATGGGCGCCACCGGGTGCGGCAAGTCCCGCCTCTCCATCGACCTCGCCTCCCACTTCCGTTCTGCTGAGGTCATCAACTCCGACAAGATGCAAGTCTACCGGGGCCTCGACATCACCACCAACAAGATCGCCCCGGCCGACCGCCGCGGCGTCCCCCACCACCTCCTCGGCTCCCTCGACCCGGACGACGGCGAGATGACCCCGTCGCAGTTCCGTTCCCTCGGAGACGCCGCCATTTCCGACGTCGCCTCCCGCGGGAGTCTCCCCCTCCTCGTCGGCGGTTCCACCTCCTCCATCCTCGCTCTCCTGGCGGAGCGGTTCGTCCCGGAGGAAGACGTGTTCGGCGGGCTCGGCCCGCCGGCGAGACCCGAGCTGAGGTATCACTGTTGCTTTCTGTGGGTCGACGTGTCGCTGCCCATCCTGAAGAAGTGCCTGCCGAAGCGCGTGGACGGAATGCTCCGCATGGGCGCTTTCGATGAGCTCGCCAGATACTACGACCTGCGCCGGACCGACCCGGGGGGTCGGGCCGGGCTGAGGAAGGCCATAGGCGTGCCCGAGTTCGACCAATATTTCGAGAAGTATCCGCCGAGGGGGGTCGGCCCTGGGGACGCGTGGGAGCCGGAGGATGCGAGGGAGCGGGACAACGATCCGGTGCGGGAGGGTGCATACCAGGAGGCGCTACGCGAGATAAAGAAGAACGCGGGCCAGCTGATGAAACGGCAGATTATGAAGATCCGGCAGCTGAGCGAAAGCGGGTGGGAGCTGCATAGGCTGGACGCGACGGAGGCGGTCCGGCTGGCGACGGCGCCCGAGGAGGAGGACGTTTGGAAGAGGCAGGTGTTGGAGCCGAGCGTGGAGATTGTGAATCAGTTCTTGCAAGAGAAGTAGGCGGCATCTTCTCGTTCTTGATTTTTCCCTCTATCGTATGTTACGTGTTTTGGGAGAGGTCAAAAACACTGAATTTCTGTCAGTAGCAATCGGAGTGTGCAATTTTGAAGTCTCTTCTTCTCCTTAACGAAGAATGTAATTTTTTTTTTTTTGCCTTTTCGTATATTTCGGCTGGCAAAGGGGAGGAAATTTTAAAGCCGAGCGGGGGCTGGGGGGCCACCACCGTCACCTGTTACCGTCGTGCCTATAGACCCTTTGATGGGACTTGGTGCTAGCTGTAGCTATTGCCCCTCACCTCAGCCCCCTCTTCCGGTTCGAGCGCTCTTGCGGGAGCTTCGCTCGTGCACGCGAACAAGAAGAGGAAGATGACGATGAGGAAGAATAGAGAAACATGAATCGTTTCTAAAAAAGAAATTTTGGTGCGGAGAAGGAAGGGCGGGCTTGTTTTTGTCAATATTTTCGGAGATGACAGTGACGACACCTGCTCGCCGCCACTTGTTCATGACACGCGTCCTAATCAAGACTTTAATATGAGCCCCGTGGGATTTGAGCAACCGAGAGGCGAGTGTCCGAAACGAACCCACGAATCTTGTCTCGCACGTGAAAATTTTCAAAATTCATTACATACGATCGGAACAAGAAGAAGAATTTACTCTCCTTGAATTTACCATTTCCAGCCTTTGCGGCGATACCCCAAAAAGGAAAAAAGAAGAAGAGACCCGCTGCCCGACTCCACATGCCAGAAACCACACCCAAAATTGGCCGACGCGACCCGTGTCGAACCCAAACCGATCAAGCCATTCCCCCTCTGTAGAGAGAGAAAACGGAGTTTTTGACCGCTTTATAAATACGTAACAAACAGGAGAGAGAATAATCAAGAGCGGAGCGAAAGAAAACTTTCGTGGTCAAACCTACTAATCTAGGTGTTCGACTACCCTCTTTAGTATTTTTATCAATGGAAGAAGCGAAAAGGCCAAAAGAGAGAGAGAGAGAACCGAAGGAAAACCCGAATTTTAATCACCATCGGTATGGGATGACGTACGTGCTACCCGGTCCAAAGGAGAGGCGCTGAAACTTGAGAGAGAGAGAGAGAGACGTGGTTGTGGAGAGGGATTTGCCCTTATTTTAAACTATGGAAATAGGATTTTTTTTTTTTTTTGGGAAGTGGGGGAGACACATGAATGGATGCGACGGTTGTCCCTCTGTATTTTATGTCAGTAGTTTATTGTAAGAGATATCTTATCTGACATCTATATAAATGTGAATATGGATGAAATTTGACACTAATCGACGATCATTATTTTTTATTTATTAAAATTCAGATTTATAATTTTTTAACAATTAATTACAGCGCATTGTTGAAACAATGTAACCATTCACAAGAAATTACAATTATTTTTCATTTATTAATTATTTAATTTCAAAATTTTCCTATCATTTCAACTTAGCCTTAGAAGACGTCACTTTGCAACATTTTTAAAAGGTGCCTCTATTCATTAAGATTGAGATAAGTACGTTAGTTTTGGAATAAACGTGAATCAAGTCTTTTCTAGTTTTTTTTTTCAAAAACTATAGCCATCTTTTCTAATTATTTCTGTTGAAAGACTATGTAGAAATACTAGAATTGCTATATAGCATTCTCAATCGAAACTTTGTTGTATCCTAAGGGAAATTTGCTAGTGATCATTAACAATGTTGTAGGGCAAAATTTTTTTTAAAGAAAGTGGCATCACACCTTAAAGTTTGATTTCATTCTTCAACTCGATTCATTCATCATATTTCCCCAGCGCTTTGTGTGTTCAGTGCATTTGAGGCTCACGGGGGTGGTGATTATTTGGAAGAGACTTCATGCTTTTTGCCTAAATTTGACAAGATTTTGCATGGTTAATATACGTAACCCACCTCCATCATTATCGATTAGATGATTAAGGTTTGAAAAATCGATGAGTATTTAAATCGATGGCGATAGATGGAACACCATGAATAGTATATGTAACTGGCTCTTGTTACTTCTCTTGTTGCACGAGCGGGATGATGCTTTTATGGAAGTGGCGCAAAAAGAACGTCAAAGCTTCAAAAGTATTCACAGTCCTAGTCCGACGAAGGACGCGAAGACAAGTAACATAAGAATATTAAAGTGGGAGATAGCCCACCTACCAAGTTTACCTGCTTTCACAGCATTGAAATGGTGTTTTGGAGATGAGGACGTTCTCGTCCGATCCCCACTTTCCATCATATCGATTCCCTTTGTCTCTTTAGGAGAAGGGCGGGAAGATCCAGAGTTTTGATCAAGGGAGCTCCAAACGTAGCATCCAAGCAAGCCACTTTGACCATTAGGAGCCATCAATTCACACGATAAATCTAGCAAAAAAATCCATTCATTCCTCTTCCTAAATCAGCTTTCGAAGGATGGTGTTTGATCCTATACATTCCCAATTATCAAGAAAAACGATTGTCAGTGGCCACCGACTAAGCCATGTGGCCTATATGGTGAAGACTCGGAAGGGATGGAGATGGGACAGTGGTGGTATTCAAACTTGTTGACCTAAGAAACTTGGATGCTTTTCAACTGATCATTACTTAAGGTGTGTTTGTTTCACTGAAAGTATTTTACCGAAAAGTGTTTTTTGGATTTTCAGTCTTTTGGTTCTCTAAAAAAGATTTGGTCAACGGAAATGACTTTCCGGTCAACACAAATATCATGTGTTATTTTAGGAAAACAAATTCCTCCGCCTCAAAAGGTGAAAACACTTTCCCTTTTCATTTTTTTCCTTTTGACCTTTCACTTTTCTTTTCCATACGCTGCTCTCTCCCTCACTTCTTTTGCTCGTCTTTCTTCTTCAGCTCTTCTTTGATGACGCGCATCTTCTTTGCCATTGAAGGTCCAAATCTTCTTCTTCGCCATTGAAGGTCTGGCTCTTCTTCAACGACGCTCAACACGATTCCAAGTTCTCTCTCCTCTCCGATTTGAGAATAATCTCATTTTATATATATGCTTTACGTCGTTGAGTTGATGTTGATTCTTTGTGTTTCAGTTGTTTGATTCACGTTCTGGGTTCTCTCTCCTCTCCATTTTCTTTGAATTGTGTAGAGTCCTTAGGTCAAATAATTTTTTACATGAAATAGTAAATGTGTTAATTAAAGAGCAATTGCTGGTCTTTTGCCATATTTTAGGGCATAATGTGAGGTTGAGAGTAATAGGGTCAAGGTTCAATAGGGCCACTGAGACCATTCATCGATACTTTAGAATTGTCTTACAAGCAATTCCAAAATTATACAAGTATGTTATAAGACCACCAGATGGCACTACACCCCCGACAATATCCAAGAGTCGAAGATTTTATCCATACTTTAAGGTATGTAATATGACAAGTGTCACGAACTTCATTTTGATAGTATGTTGTTACATTCACTTATTTATTGAGTACATTAGGATTGTATTGGAGCTCTTGATAGTACCCATGTCCGTGCATCGGTTCCCCAGAAATTCAAAGAAAATTTCGTGGTCGAAAAGAGAAAACAACACAAAATGTTCTTGCAGCTGTTACTTATGATTTAAAATTCGTTTATGTGTTGGCCGGTTGGGAAGACACGGCCCATGACTCTTGTATTCTTACAAATGCACTTTCAAGGCCTCGAGGAATGAAAATTCCTGAAGGTATAGACTATTCCATATTTTCTATAAAATTTATACCCTATTTTCTTGAAACATGTTGTTGAAACTTTACATAAAATTGGTAGGTAAATACTATCTTGCTGATACCGGATATGGCATTCAATCGGGAATAATTTCTCCATATTGTGGAGTTCGATATCACAGGAGGGAGTTTAGTGACCACTCACCCGTGAACGAGAAAGAGTTATTCAATCATCGCCATTCATCCTTACGGTCTGCAGTAGAAAGGGCATTCGGTGTCCTAAAAAGGCGTTTTTGTGTATTAGACGCCGAACCCTTTTGGTCTTTTGATACTCAAGTTGATGTGGTCTTAGCATGTTATATTATTTTACATAACTTCATTATGGGAGTTGACCCTTATGATCCCTTTATGCAAGAACTAAATGTAGAGGTCGAATCTCAAAGTGAAAAAAGAAGACATCAACAAACACAAAGAGAGGAGAGGGAGGAAAATAGAGAGTGAGTAGCAAAAAGAGATAATATTGCATGTTTAATGTGGGATGACTATAGTAGGCATAGAATGAATGTTTAGTATTTGTATTTTCTTAGAAGTTATCTGATGTTTTTGATGTGACATGAATACTTTGTGATTGAAGTTCTTGTAAATGTGAACTTGATTTACTACTCTATATCATTGTGATGTTTCCTTGTCTCAGTAGTCAAATGATGTCTGTTATTGTATTATTCTTTGTTTATCACAATTTCTTGTGTGGGATATGTTTGATAATGTAGCAATGGGCAAGACTAGAGAAGGGAAGTCCAAGCATTTCATATGGTCAGGACCTATGGAGCATATGTTTTTAGAGATACTAGTTGATGAGGCTTCCAAAGGAAACAAACCTTCAGCCACCTTTAAACCATCTTCTTTTGTTCGAGTTGCTCAAACTATAAATGAGAAATTTGGGACTGAATGTGAGCCTGATCATGTGGACAATCATCTTAGAACTATTAAAAACAATTGGGCTACCACCCAAAAATTGCAGGTTAAGAGTGAATTTCAGTGGGACTATAGCTTGAAGATGATCACAGTTATTCGGAAGGAAGTTTATGATGAAGAAATAACGGTAATGTGCTTTTTAGATTTCTATATAACTTAATACTCTTGGCATTTGATATCTAAAAATTGTGGGTTAAGTTTGTGTACCCCGGTATGCTACAATTTGTTTATCCAGACAACTAGAAATTCATTGATTCAAGAGATTTATTATACATGCAGCATGTTGAGATATGTAGGAATTGGAGGCTGCAATAAGTTTGTGTTTTTGTGATTTTTCATAGGCACATCCTACCCATGAGAAGTACTTGAACAAGAAAATCGAGATGTACGATGAACTCGCTTCGGTGGCTGGAAGAGACATGGCCACAGGATGCTTTGCAAAACAATTTGGAGACATCGACTTACCTTCTTTTGGTGATTCGGACTTCTCAATTGAACTAGATGATGGTAATGACAATACTACAAAAGGAATAGAAGATCCTTCAAGATTTAATAGAAAGTGAAGTCATGCCACTAACAAGGATGATAGGTTTGCAATGCTCTTGGAGCAAATTGGAGAGGTTGCTAATGCAATAAAAAGATGAGTCAAAATCAATTGGATATTGCTGAGCTCTACAAAGAAGTGATGGAGGTTGAAGGTTTTAATGAAGCTACCATTGCACATGCCTTTGATTATCTGGTGGACAAGGAGAGAGTTGCAAAAGCATTCATTATCAAGAGTGTTAAGCTGAAGAAGTTATGGCTCAAAGATTTCTTAAATAGAAGAGAAAGTGGATATTGGCAAGCATCTGACTTTCAATGTTTGTTCTCGATATTGTCTAAACATTAGACTTGTTCTTTGGTTACTTGTAGTAGCTATTCAAGTAGCTAAGCATCAAACTTTGAATGTTTGTTCTTGATATTGTCTGAACATTAGACCTTTGGTAACTTGGCTCCAAAAGTTGCCCAGCTCAATGACCTACTCTTGTTCTCTGCTCAGCGTCTCCTTCAGTTTTGCCTTTTCCAGGTGAAAGCACGCCTCGTGACCAAGAATTTCTTATGTTGTCTTTAAGCAGTGTGTTCTCCAGTCTTTCTGCTGATTTGGTGTGGCTATGATTACTGATTGATGCCTCTGGCTTATCGCTTTCTGGGTGTTGAGAAGCAATTGAATGGTTGATGTCGATCAATGGGAGAGTTTCAATTTCACTACCTGTTTTCTTGTGGGGTTCTCAGAAAGAGAAATCTTGGACAAGACCCACGTTTTCTGGGTGTCCCAAATCCCAGAATTCGGCCTTGATTTCGTGAATCAAAAGGGTTTAAAATTCGTTTTTCGCTGTTGGGTTTTGGTTGAGAATGATGGGTAAGTATCTGCTCTGTGGAGAAACTAGTGAGATTCGATTTACTTTGTGGAAGAATAGCCATCTTCACATTTCTAGATGCAATGGTTAAGGCGCCTCCTTGATAAGTTGTTTGCCATCTAGATCTTGTTATTTTGCTGACTTGTCCTTTTGATTGATTGCTGAAATAATCGCGAATCGCATGTTTGTTGCGATTAATGAGATCATTTTGACTTGCTCTTGTAACCAGAAATCATGTCCATTTTCAAGAAAAAAAATACGTGTATGAATTCAGGTTTCCTTTTCATTTTGTAGGTTCAAATTCTAGATTTATTAAGCTAATCGAGAAAAATCCGTTTATAAAGTAATATGGACTCAACAAATTAATTTGGAAGTAAGAGCCACACTATTGTCAATTGTTAGGTCAAATGTCATTCAATCATTTTTCAAATGCGATCCCAACACCATAAAATACTTTCAATCACGTATCCCCAAACAAAGGAAAACTAACCATTTTCTTGGAAAATGATTTCCCAAACAAAGGAAACTAACCATTTTCTTGGAAGATGGTTTCCCGGAAAACATTTTCCAAAAACGTTATGTTTTCCGTGAAACAAACACACCCTTAGTTTCTGTCTCCAATTTCTGGAACCCAACCCATACCCAGTTTGGAAATGTCTAAATAGAAGAAAAATAAAGAATTTGACTCCTTCAGTTGGAAAATAAATCATTTGGAAATCATTTTTCAAAAATTTAATTGTTTGTATCGTTTACATTACTAGATAAATGAAAAATATTTTTATCATACACAAACATATTTAAAGATATATTATTGTCAATAATGGAAATATTTTTCATTGGCTAATCATTTCAAACGATACAAGTGATCATTTTTAGGAAAATATTTTCTAAATCGTCTATTTTTCGTGAAACAAATTGAGCATAAGATTTAGGATGATATATCATTATATCCAATATCAAGACTCAAAATGTGATTATCAATCAATTGACGTAATAATTTCTAATACCTTACCAATTTCATTCAAAAAAATCAAGGTCGAGCACCTTGATTTCTAAGATAGCTAGTATAAGCACCTAGAGGGGGGTGAATATGTGTAAAAATAATTATTTGGGATATAAGAGCAATACTGAGCAGACAATAGAAATGAAGTTCTTCTTTGGTTAACAAGATGAATTATGATCAAAGTAAAACAGAGAGTAGGGAAGAGAAAATTGAACACAAGGTTTATAGTGGTTCGACTTATTCCAAACCTACGTCCACTCTTCCGCACCGACAGCCCACCGGCTGGATTTCACTATGAAAAAGAGATGTTACAGCAAGTCTCTTCCTTGATTCCACAGTGTAGAAACTCTACTACACTTCCTCAAGATCTCTCAAAGTATAAACTCTCTTTTGCGTACAAGATTTCGCTCAGTAAATGAATTGACTAAGAACAAAGAGCTTCAGACTTTGGAATTCTTCTATCGCGCACTCTCTCGAACAACTCGAACGTCTTCCTTTTATACTCCTTTATGCCATCATACCTGTTGGCACTTACCAAAGGAATTCCTTCAATCTACCCGTTGGACGGAATCAATTAGGAAGATCATTCGAGCTATTAAAGGAACAAGTCGATAGCCCATCAATCCTGCTCGTGCATACAATCAGGATCTTGGTTTCCATAAGTAGAACCTTCCAAGTATATTTTGTTAATCATCGGATCCTTAATCATAATTAAATAAAGGATTATGTTATATCATATCCAGCCAAAATATTTTCTCCAGTCAATAAGGTCAAATCCTTAATGAAACACCCAGTTCTGGATAACCCTTCTTCGACGGTCTAGAAATTGTCAATGGAAATAGACTTTGAGTCTTGAGTCCGGCGATCTAGAGGTCTTCGACTTTGAATAGGAGAGTCTGAGATCTTCGACTAGACCGATGGAAACGTTTTGTCGGCTTCAAAATATTCCAGAAAGATTTCTCCAACAATTTCAACGGGTTGCAACTTTTGATTTGGGAAGAGTTATGGAACTTGTAAGCATGCCATGAAATATTCATTCACAACTCAACACGGCGGTTCCATCTTCAAGAGGTAGAAAGCCACATTTTTTTTTTAGCCGGAAGAGGCTGATAGCTAGTTTAAATTCTAAAAAAATTCTTGCTTTTTTCGTTTTTCAAATTCGACTCCCCAGCCACACATGTCCATAGCCCATTTTCATGTTAAGTATCTTCATGTTAAGTTACTAATTTGCGGCTTCATTATATTTAAGATATAAATGACTTATAATTCTAATTTTTAGAGTTTTTTATTTAATATTTCAACTTTTGGATATATTTTTGGGTGAGTCCGAGCTTTTGAACTCCTCAATCCCACGCTTGGGAACCGATCAAACCCAAACGTAATGGTGAGACAGGCTTGAAAAATTCAGATTTGGAGTGAAAAATCCATTGGAATTCATCTGGGCCAATTTAAGATACTAGGTCTTTTTGGATATCCTTAATTAAAAGTAAAAGTTAAAACTAGCAGTGATGTTATGAACCTGCACATAGGTAAAGGTCCCCGGCATGTATGGATGTCTTTTTGACGTCTCGATAAATCTCAATGATCGATAGAAACTGCACTTAAAATATTAATGAGTGAGATTTATTAGGGCACCAAGAAGATCCATGTCCTTTGCATGTGTAGCCAACCAGACAGAGAGAGCTTGAAATCTAGATATCTGGAAGAAAAATGTAAAATTGTTTGAAAAGGATAGAACCGAAGAACCATCCAAAGATGCATGTGGGAATGAGAACAACGAAGGACCAAGAGGGCTTCACAACTGTAAAAGCTACAAATCGGGGAATGGAAATCTTATTACAAAACAAAATTCTTCTTTTGTTTTTTTCCAAAGATCGTATTGCATTGCTTTAATGGACCAACCTTTGACCGAACGTAAATTTTTTGTCCCATATATGATTGATTTGATTTTTGGGTCCATAGAAATCTGGCCAAGAACTTCCGAAAAATGCAATATGATCTTTGGAAAAAGGCGTTAGGATCATAGATTTTTTAATACGAGCCTGTCTGCCCTGGCCGTGAAGGACTTTTTTTTTATCTAATTATTACCGAACAAAATTCTTTTTTCTTTTGGCCCCTTAAAGAGACGTGATGGATTGTAGTATTTCATTTGCACACCCATTTACGCAAATGTTCTCTCAAAATTTACTATGTCAAGCGTTAAGGCGTTTGCTTTATGCTCCTATACCCTTATCTAATCCGGTCGACATTTTCGTTCCATACATGTATCCCAATCGTAGAAAGAGGAGAGAAGAAAGGAAAGGGGAACAGGGATCGTGCCTTGACTATGGAAAATAATGGGGAGAAACTCTTGCCGAACTATCGAGGAAGAAGAAGTCTTGTCAGCTTCAGAGTAATAAAGCTGGAACTGGAAAATTTTCAATGGTGTTGGTAGTCACCATCCCCGCGAATGGATCTGAAAAGATCGCGACAGGGACTATGACAATTTTGGCAACTTTAAAGCTGAATCTCTTGCGGAATTCTCGAACCTTCCAAAGGATTGTGTCCTTTTAATATTCCGATTGCCTCTTTGACGAAAATCCATGTGAGGGCGGGGTCTCTAGATTTGATCGTGTCTGGGGTTTACGGTCCGAAAAAGCCCTTACCAATTTTGAAGTCGGTTCTCCTCGTGGCCATGGAAGGAGCGCGGGAGGGTTCTGAATGTTGGAAATTATATCCAGAGAAAACACAAACTATTTGTTGTAATCAGAACATAAAATTAAAGGTGAGGTACGGATATCCGAATCTTCTTAAGGCAATTAGTTCCTACCAATGGTGCTTCGTAGATTCACAAACTATACCTCCCAAGATACAACACCTCGAACCTGTTTGGATTAGCACTTGAACCGTTCAATTGAACCAGAACCTGTTTGGATTAGCACTTGAACTGTTTAATTGAACCAGTATACTCAGAAAAATCAGAGGAGTAGAAAAGTATATCAAAGCCTTTTTGGAATCGAGTCGGAAAAACCAAAACCGAAAAACCATAAAGAAGCTCTATGCTCCCATCTATTTATAGAGATTTTTAGTTTATGTATAAAAGAGATACATGAATTAAATAGACGTATGTATCCACGGAATTCATTAATCAAGAGATACATGAATTCAAGAGATTTATTAATCCAGAAATACATGAATTCAAGAGATTCGAGAACTCTATAAATACATGAACTAAAAGATACTGAATCTAGGAAATTCATGAATCCAAAAGAGATACATGAATAGAAAAGCCATATCTTAATTTATTGGTTTTCGTTAATCCATTAACCATAATTATAACTGTAATTATAACAATCCCTCACATTAATGGATCAACAAAACATTTTTGACTTGAAGGAATCTGAGCATACTTACTAAAATACACTACATCAAGATAGGTAGCTTTCTCCTTGAACTTTCTTTAATGAAAGCCTATCGGACTTACTTAACTAGTTGATGGACTAAGTCTTGAATCGCCAGTTGTTTGTGTAAGCCTAGACAATAAACTTCACACAGAGTATTTCGAATTCAAGATTAGTTCTCGGTTGTGTTCATTCTTTTGGTCCTGAACCTCTCGGGATTCATGTGTGCTTTAGAAAATCTAGCCTTTAAAGGTTTTCATAGAGTTGGCCAACTCCACGCATATAGGTGCATTTCTATTAAAGATATCCTACCATATCTTACTTGGATGTTACATTCCAAGTTATAGGAATCATTAAATGCATAGCGTACCCTTAATAATACTATAGGAAAGCACTGTTGTATCATAGGAATGGGAGACAGTGCTTACACTAGAGTTTCCAAAATTTGCGTTGTCCTATTGAACCTAGACCATGGGATCTCCAATCGCATAGGTTAGGTTTCCACCCTAGAATATCTTTATTGGGTTAAGGCTCTTAAACCCATTCCCCTCGATGCGCAATTTATTTGCTCATTTGACAAACTTTTTGTCAGCAGATCCGCAATATTTTCTTTTGACTTTACAAAATTCAAAGAAATGATTCCATTTGAGAGCAACTGCCTTACGATGTTATGTCTACGACGGATATGTCTAGACTTACCATTATAAATCACATTATGCGCCCTTGCAATTGCCGCTTGATTGTCACAGTGTATGCAAATTGCAAGCATAGGTTTTTGGCCACACTGGAACATCTTCTAAAAAATGTCGAAGCCATTCTGCTTCTTCAGCAGCTTTATCCAAAGCAACAAACTCTGATTCCATCGTAAAGTGCATTATTAGAGTTTGTTTAGAGGATTTCCATGATATCGCGGCACCTTCTAGCATGAACACATATCCGCTAGTCAATTTCGATTATTCAGAATCTGAAATCCAGTTGGCATCACAATAACCTTCCAAAACAGCTAGATATTTGCCATATTGTAGAACATAATCTGTTGTCATTTTCATATATCCTAATACTCTCATCAAAGCATTCCAGTGTTCGTGATATGGGTTATTGGTATATCTACTCAGTTTGCTTAGTAAGTATGCAATATTAGGTCTAGTGCAATTCATGATATACATGATGATGCCGATTACTTGAGAGTATTCCAGCTATTTTACACTATTTCCAGTGTACTTTCTTCAAGTTAGGTGTGGAAAAAAATGATTGTTTGCATCTTTAATGCCGAATCCTTTAAATCTCTCAAATACCTTTTCAATGTAATGAGATTGTGTTAAACCTAAGCCATTAGAATTCCTTAGAATTTTGATGCCGAGTATAACATCCACTACACCTAAATCTTTCATCTCAAAGTTCTTCTTGAGAATGTTCTTGATGATTTTGATGACCTCAGTGTTATCTCCAATAATTAGTAAGTCATCGACATATAGACAAATAAGTACATATCCAACCGTAGTGGATTTAGTGTACACACATTTGCCACACTCATTGATTCTATACCCATTTTGAATCATTATCTGGTCAACATCCTTACTGATGTTAACGACATTAAGAGCTTGCTTAAATCCATACAATGATTTGACAAGTCTACATACTTTGTGTTCTTGTCCTTTGACCTTGAACCCTTCAGGTTGTTCCATATAAATCTCATTGTCGAGATCACCATTTAAGAATGCAGTTTTCACATCCATTTGATGTATTTGCAAATTGTATAACGAAGTTATAGCAATCAACATCCTTACTGATGTTATTCTTTTGACAGGTGAATAAGTATCAAAGTAGTCAATACTCTCTTTTTGTTTAAACCCTTTGGCTACAAACCGAGCTTTGTACTTATCAATGGAACCATCAGCTTTTAGTTTTTTCTTGAAAATCCATTTACACCCAATTGGTTTATTTTTAGGTGAAAAATCAACCAATTCCCAAGTATGATTACTTATGATAGAATAAATTTCATTGTCAACAGCTTCTTTCTAGAAAGGAGCATCTGGAGATGACATTACCTCTTTATATGTTTGGGACTCACCTTCTAACATGTATGTTAGAAAATCAGGTCCAAAAGATTTTTCAATTTTAGATCTTTTACTCTTTCGAAGTTCGGCTTTTTTGGTCACATCTTCATCATTCTCAAATTTTGATTCTCTAAGCCTTTTTTGAGAAAGTTCTCCTTGATTTCTTTTTGCATGATATATATTCTCAAAAATTCAGCATCCCTTGATTCTATGATTGTATTGACATGAATTTCCGCATTTTCATATTTGTGAACCAAAAATCTATATGCACTACTATTTTGAGCATAACCGATGAATATGCAATCCCCCGTTTTAGGTCCCAACCGAGTTTGTTTCGAAGGAGGAATTGCCACCTTGGCCAAGCACCCCCACACTTTTAGAAAATTGTAGGATGGTAACGTTCCATTCCATAACTTGTATGGAGTTTTACTTGTCTTTTTGTGGGGTATTTTATTAAGAATATAATTTGTAATTAAAACTGCCCCCCCACAAGTTCTAAGATAAACCTGAACTCAAAAGCATGGTGTTAGCCATCTCCTTTAGTGTCCTGTTCAATCGTTCAGCAACTCCATTTTGTTGTGGAGTATAAGGTGGAGTCGTTTGGAGAATTATTCCAAAACTAGCACAAAAGTCCTTGAAATTGATTGAATTATATTCTCCTCCTCTATCAAACCTAAACACTTTGATTTGTTTATCAAGTTGGTTTTCAACTTCATTTTTATACTTGATAAACATGCTCATAGTCTCATCTTTGTTAGTTAGTAAATAAATGTAGCAAAATCTAGTACAATCATCCACAAATATGATGAAGTACTTCTTTCCACCTTTACTTTCTACAAACTTTAAATCACATAGATCACTATAGATTAATTATAGAGGTTCACTTGTTTTTTCAATGGATTTGAAAGGTTTCTTGGCAAACTTGGCCTCAACACAAGTCTCACACTTGTAACGGGCATCCAACTCAAATCTTGGAATTAACCCCAAGTTTGCTATTCTTTTCATTGTACCATAGTTTATATGTCATAATCTACTATGCCATAGATAAGGAGACACAACAGTGTAAACTGAAGACTTTTCTTTATTAATAGTCTTTGGGTACACATAATTCGAGTTTACATCAATGACAATTACATTGGCTTTAAACAGGTCATTACACAAGTACCATTTCCCCACATACATCCCTCCTTTTGAAAGTACAAATTTGTTGGATTCAAATATAATTTTGAAACCCTTCTTGACAAGTATGGGGTTATAAATTAGATTTTTCCCAATCTCCGGTACATGCAGCACATTTAGTAGGGTGACCTCCTTGCCATATGTAAACTTCGGGATCACATTTCCTCTTCCGGCAATTTTTGCTAATGCAGAGTTAGCCATATAAAGCTTCTCATCTTCTTCAGCCTTCTCATAAGATGAGAACATGTGTTTATCTGCACAAATGTGATTTGTGGCACCTGTATCTAGCCACCAGCCATTAGTGTTTAACACCAGAGATGCTTCGAACATTACCACAGCAGATAGTCTCTCAATATTGTCATGTTATGTCAAATTCAGTTGTTGGGCTGCACCATCTATCTTACATTTTTTCGAGCACTTCTTGCAATCCTTAGCACGATGGCCAAACTTGTTGCATATAAAACACGTCCCTTGAAAATTCTGAAACTGCTCCTTCTACTTGCCTTTTCCTTGAAAAGACATCTTCATTTTTCTATCTTGCTTGGATTTGGAAGATTCCACAACGTTGGCCTTTGGCTCAGAAGAAGGATTTGCACTCCTTCTATTGTCCTCCTCGATTCTGAGGTGTAGAATGAGATCTTCAAGGCTTATCTCCTTCCGTTTGTGCTTCAAATAATTTTTGAAGTCTGACCAGCCTGGAGGCAATTTCTCAATCATAGCCACCACTTGGAATGCTTCACTAAGTATCATTCCCTCAGTAGAGATGTTACTCGAAATTAATTGTAATTCTTGAACTTGACTCATGACAGATTTAGAATCCACCATCTTGTAGTCTAAGAATTTGGCAACCACAAATTTCTTGGTGCCAGGTCCTCAGTCTTGTATTTCTTTTCTAAGGTCTCCCATAACTGTTTAGCAGATTCAATATACAATAAACATTATAAAGAGAATTCACTAAACAGTTAAGGATATAATTTCAGTATAAGAAGTCCCCATGCTTCCAAGCCTCCAATGCACTGAGCGTCGTGACATCTTGCTCATTTGGACTAATTATCGGGCACACCTTCGATAAATATTTCGTCAGATTGAGCATGGTTAGATAGAAAAACATCTTTTGCTGTCATTGTTTAAAAGCCCACTTCGATGAATTTCTCCAATTTCTCATTAGCTGTAACTGGAGGCATTGCCATCACAATAGGCAAAGAACTATCCCTCCAAAAACAGAGCCAAAAGCCATTTGGCTTGTACTATTCTGAAAAACGGTCCCGGGCATACCAGTCGTATGACTTGTACTCGCACCACCAAAATTGGTGTTAGCCCAATGGCCATAGCATTGGCCGCTACAAATTCAGACCCTGAGGGTTGAACATCTTCCATAGCAACGGTCAAATCGACCATAGGAACGTCTTTTGAAACATTCGGGACATTGAAGGACACTTGGTTGTTTTTAGCCATCTCAATAATCTAACAAGAACAACAAACCGTGAGTAAGATAATCGCCTTAAGATTGTTGGAAATTATATCCAGAGAAAACACAAACTGTTTGTTGTAATCAGAACATAAAATTGGAGGTGAGGTACGGATATCCGAATCTCCTTAAGGCAATTAGTTCCTGCCAATGGTGCTCCGCAGATTCACAAACTATGCTTCACAAGATACAACACGTCGAACCTGTTTGGATTAGCACTATGCAAACAAAACTGAGTTGAACCGTTCAATTGAACCAGCATACTCAGAAAAATCAGAGGAGTAGAAAAGTATATCAAAGCCTTTTTGGAATCGAGTCAGAAAAACCAAAACCCAAAAAACCGTAATGAAGCTCTATGCTCCCATTTATTTATAGAGATTTTTAGTTCATGTATAAAAGAGATACATGAATTAAATATACGCATGTATCCACGAAATTCATGAATTAAGAAATACATGAATTCAAGAGATTCATGAATCCAGAGATACATGAATTCAAGAGATTCAAAAACTCTATAAATACATGAACTAAAAGATACATGAATCTAGGAAATTCATAAATCCAAAAGAAATACGTGAATAGAAAAGATGTATATTAATTTATTGACTTTCGTTGATCCATTAACCATAATTATAACTATAATTATAACACTGAATTGGCTAGTGAAGAAGAAGAAATTTTGAAGGTGGAGAAGGGAGGAAGAGCGGGGTGGCGATTCGGTGATGCTCGGGGAGGGGGGCCAAGACGAAAAAGGTCGTGGAAGGGAAGTGGCAGCTTCTTCTGCTTCCTGTTTCCTTTCCTCCCCCTTAATTTCTCCGAACGCAGTTTCGGATGTTACAAATTTCCACGTCGGCATGCACCGGGCCACTGGTCTTGCCACGTCGGAGGCGTGATTCCTAAATTGGGCTCTCACGCACGGCACCCGAAGCATCATGCGGTAGCTGTTCTTCCACCGGGAGGATCTTGCCCTTGCCATTCACCATTGTCGACTCCTCTCTCTCTCTCTCTGTGGCACCTTCAAGGTCTAATTTTTAGTAGTGCAAGTGCTTTGACTTCCGTTCGAGATCTCGTTGACAGACAACGCACAAGCGACTCTCTCTCTCTCTCTCTCTGTGGCACCTTCAAGGTCTGATTTTTAGCAGTGCAAGTGCTTTGACTTCCGTTCGAGATCTCGTTGACAGACAACGCACAAGCGAAGAAACTCCTTCTCCCGGACATGTATGATGCAATTCCAGCCTGCTCTCATTAGATTTCCATTCCTACTTTTTAAGTCTCACTCTGGTTGAAACTCTGTAAATATTGTCAAGGGCTCCGAGGCAACTCATGAAATCGAAGAGGTGGAGGGACTAGAAGCCGACCTCGGGATCGGACGATGCGTCTGGAGGAAAGAACGACGCGTTAAGGAGGGACTCAGATTCATACTGGAGAACTGACCATCCTAATCTCGCGATAGAGTACGATGTGTTCTTGAGTTTCAGGGGACCAAACACGCGCGACGGCTTCAACGATTGCCTTTACTGTAGCCTGTGACTTGCTGGAGTCCACGTCTTCCTAGACAACGAAGAACTCCGAGTCGGCAAGGAAATCAGTGGAGAACTTTTGAAAGCGCTCGACAGGTCCCGAATCTACGTACTCATCTCCTCCCGAAACTTCGCTATGAGTTCATGGTGTCTCCGTGAGGTCACACACATGGTAGAGGGCACCTCAAAATCAGATGGGAAGAAGGAGATACTCAGCACCAATTTGTACAAAAAGGCCATACCCAAGCACAATAAGAAGTTCGGCTCTGATGAATTGAAGCGGTGGGAGGCTGCTCTTGTCAAGGTTGCACGTCTAAAGGGATGGGATCTTAATGGGAAAGGGTAATTTGCCTCAACCTTTTGGTTATCTTTAATAAAATGGTATAATATTATAAGTTCATGACAGCAATTCGTGACAGAGTAGGGCAAAAGGGTCCACTTTGATTTAATTTATGAGCGTATTCAGATGACTCTTACTTTGAATGGACTGTACCTGAATCCGGTCCGATTACCTGTCCGATAGGTCTAGGAAGAACTTAGCAAATATAATCTGTTCATCATTTACTTAGAAAATAAACTAAACAGTATAAACTATCAGAATATCAGTTGTGCTCCTTTCAATTTTGCTCAAGACCCCGATTTTTTTTTTTCTTATCTCTGGATTCAAACTCTATGTCAACACAGTCCTATAAAATTTAAGTCAATAATACATGCGTTTTCGATTTTATCTCACTGCATGTTGGTTAGCACTAGCTGATCCAAGCATTATGAAATAAATATTACCTACTCTAGTTTTGTGAATCTTACTCCGTCCATTCCATTGAGAATATCCCCTTCACATAGATCGGCTCATGCATTATCTAAAGCATCTCCAATACACCAAATTAAGGGTCCTTTGTTGAATTTCCAACATACGTGATCAACTGATTATAACACCTAATTTCCACCTAATTTCCACCTAATTTCCATTTGTAGCAACTTAATGGTCGACTTATTTAACCATATGGTCCTAGGGACCTAAAGATCATCATATTCAGAAGAAATTTATACCCTTACCAAAAATTCCTGTTTTGCTGCAGTCATGGAGAACTAATTGATTTGGTTGTTGAGGAGGTATTGTGTAAGCTTAATGCCAAAAAGGTGGATGTGCCTGAATATTTGGTCGAAGATCATTGTCAAATAAAAGCCATAATAGAGAAGTTGGATGTTGATTCTGATGGCGTACGTGTCCTTGGTATTCATGGAGTGGGTGGCAAACAAGACTTGCAAAGGTTGTATTCAACAAATTATCTCCTCACTTTGACAGCATTTGTTTCCTCAACGACATTTGAGAATCATCACAACATGGTCTTGTAAACTTGCAGAAAAAAATAATTTCAAGTTTTGTTGGTTCTATGGTTGCTGACCAAATTAAAGACATTGGAGATGGGATGAACTGGATCAAGAGAGTATGTAATACTAAGAAAGTCCTCATTGTTCTCGATGATCTAGACAAGAAAAAACAACTTGAGAAGCTAGCCGGAAAATCTGATTGGTTTGGTTCAGGCAGTAGGATCATCTTCACCACTATAAACATAGATATCTTGATGACTTAAGTGGAATCATCCTGTAAAGAGGTCCTAAATAAACCTAGAGGAATTTTGGCTTATGAAGTTCATGAAATGGAATTTGGTCGAGCACTTCAATTGTTTTGTAAGCATGCATTCAAAAGAGACTCTCCCGTAGAGGGATATGATCATCTTGCAAAGACAATTGTCCATAGAGTAGGTATGCTTCCTTTGGTTGTCAAGGTGATAGGTTCATCTCTCTATTGCCAGGGCATTGCCCTAAGGCAACTTTTTGATAATAGAAAGTTATGGGAAGACACATTGAAGCAGTTGGATGGGGATCCTTTTAAAGATGTTCAAGATGCACTAATGATTAGTTATGAGTGATTGGATAATAAGTACAAAGAAGTATTTCTGGATATTGCTTATTTTTTCACCAACGAGGACCATATCCAATAATCATGTGGCATGATTGTGATTACCTTCCTCATAGTGCAATGGTGTCCTTCTCCTACGGTCCTTGATAAAAATTAGAGATGATAATAAGTTTTGGATGCATGATCAAATTCGAGATCTGAGAAGGCACATCGCCCATGATCAAGTCCGAGGACATGGTTATGCTAAATCAATCGAACGCCTTTTCAGTACATTTTCATTTTAATTTCAAAAATATTTTGCAAGCAATATTGATTAATCTTAACCTAAGCTACTAACATGCGAATGGTGGTCATACGGGTTCATAATCAATAAAATAACATTCGATAAATTGAAGTGATAGATTGTAAGAAATTATAACTAACATTAAACAGAATAAACTACAAATTTATTAAGGTTTACTTTCTAAAAACTTACAAACAATGATGATTAAAAATGCATGCCCTAAACATGGTTTTTAAACAGTATGACACCTAATTTTTTTTTAATCTAAATTTAATATGCATGAGTTTTACTTTAACGACATGTGAGATGGAATTCATATGACATAACTTGAACCATCACAATATGTATGCAATCTAATTTACATGATCCTAAATATGCATGTGCTACATGATACAAGCTACATGATACGGGATGGATGGCGTGGTGATTTTATATGTATGTTCTTTTTATGATTTTTTTTTAAATAATGCAACCTTGATAAGTTTATATTTTTATATATATGCAACCTACACTAAATAACAATGACATGAAATGGGATTTACGAATTAACACTATTGACTAACCAAGCAAATGACCTTTGTTTTCCTTTTTTTTTTTTTATGACTTAATAATTTTTATTGAAAAGAAAGCAACATAATGATGTAACGCCTATCTTCTGGCATTTTTTTATTTAAAAAAAAAACTACATAATGGGAATAATAAGACATTAAATCTAAAACGTACGATTCACTAACTAAAGCGTAACATATGGTGTGCATTGTATATGGATCTTTGTGACATGAATAACATTTTTGTTTCTTTTTTGTTTTATTAAAGGAAAATTATCATGATATTGTATGAATCTTAGAAATTAAGGTGCATTGCTTTAAACATGAATGTATATGGATCTAAATTTTAGATATGACGTATGATGCATGATATGTGATGTGCATGTAACGATGACGCATCGAAATATATGTGCATATTGATAATCCACCAATACAAATCAATGACATATTATCTTAATACGAAACAATTAAGCAAAGCAATCCGTAAATTTGCCATGAAAAATCGAAATAATAAAAAATCTAACCCGACGTCATGCGGCTCAATATTTTTGATTATTTTGACTTAATATGACAAATTTCCTAATCAGGTAATGATAAAATAAATCAAAACAAATCAAGTCAGAATCACAAACTATGAAACCAAATATTTAATCTGAATTTATTCTAAAGAGCTTACCTAGTCTAGGGCACGGCTTACACAAAGGGGGTGGATCACACGGTAGAGGTGCAATTCAACAAAGAGCCGCGGACAACGAACAATCTCGATCGTTGTGGGAACTTGTCGGGAAGCAGCAAATGTCTTGGAGAGAAGCTAATTGTGACAATAACTTTCCAAATTCGAGCGTCGATCACGAACAGTGACCAGCAATGGTTTGTGGTGCTCGATGGTGGCTCTCGGTATTGGCTCCTTGTGGTGGTACTTCTCGCGGTGGTCGATGATTGCAGTTAGAAAAAAAAAAAAAACGGCAGAAAGAAAATGCTTTGTGGTGGAGCCAAATTGACTAATAACCTGCCAAAAGAACAAATAAAAAATGTGCCAGTAATGAGAGTTTGCAGCCCCTTTGATTCGCTCCCACCTGAGAATGTTGTAACCAGCCAAGCGGGCCCGAGCGATGGTGAGAACAGCAAGGGATCAGCGCGATGGAAGACAGAGGACCAGCGAATCAACAAGGAGCCTCAGCAATGCTTATGGACGGCCTGAACGCGATCGAGCAGCGAAAGCTCAATTCACTTAACCGTTCAAGATTATCTTCTAAAAAGGCTCCATTATCCAAAATCTAAAATCTTTCAAAATCTCCCTCCACAATGAAGTATTTTATTTTATAGATTATTTCTTATCCTCATTTTTTTTTTCATTTTTTAGAACAATTTTTTCTAAAGATAAGTTAAATATTATTGTTACCTAAATGTAAATGTTATGAAATGCTTTATAAAATAGTCAAAATTTAGGTGTCAACACTCTTTTTGTATGGACAATCACTAGGTAAATCATGAAAGTACATCTGACAGTGTTTAAATTTAGGGACCATAAACACGGAACCATCAACGTCTCAGCCGAACGTGGTCATCGATAATTGTTTTATCTTACCCAAGTAGAAATTTGATTGTTTGGTAACACGTCCATACACAATCTTTGAGATAGAGACGGCATGTACTTCCACAATCAAGCTTATGCAGCGACTTTTTTTTTTTTTTTCTTTTTTTCCTGCAGCTGAGAGAAATCAATGTTACCAGGAATTGCACTACCATGACAATTCTAGGGGTGAATGATAGTCTTCCCGGGCCAACTATTCGCGTTCAAAGAGGTGATCTTGTGTACGTGAAGGTTCATAATCAAGGATTATATGGGGTCACTCTTCATTGTTACCTTCTTCATCCATCTTGTTCTAATATTTTTATTGCTCTCTAATTATTAGTTTTTGATGCGATAGACAGCTAAAACGGAATAAGTGCATGGCTTAATTCAAGATAGAAATAAAGATTAAACGAAGTGAACTTGTGTCGCATATTATACTAATATATAACCTTAACAGCATGATTTATGCTCAGATACCTATAGTTATCTGTGGTGATGTTAATAAGTAGGTCTAATTCAACTCGATTTTCTGAGTTTGCCTCGGCTAAAACAAGATTGATAGATATATGCGCACGAGTTAACCGACATGAAAATGGCATAATTATGTTCTTGATGACGAAACTATATTATCTAAAAACGTGTAGGAAAGACATGGAATTTTGTTTATGAAATGCAAGGAAAAGTATAGTTCGTGGGGTTCATTTGCATGTGATGAAATTCACTGCTTTATAGGCACGGGTGAAGCAACCTCGAAATCCATGATTAGATGGTTTGGAGAAGAAGGAACCCTTTGGTGGATGCCCACAATGAGAGGACAAGATTTACTGTGCATGGTGCTATGTTATTCTACCAAGTGAAGGATCAAGTTTCCCATTCCCAACGCCAGATGGAGAACATATAACCGCGCTCGGTACGTGCTTTAAAGATTACTTGTGGGACTCTTTTAGACATAAATCTTAGAGGCTATGGATATGAAGTGGATCGGAATTTCAAAAAATTGAATCCAGATGGAATTCATGTAATACTAAAAGCTTGTCCATCTTAGTCCATCTCAATCACTTAATATTTTGGTTATCAATCCTGCGCTTGACTTTGTTTTTCGTCCATAAGAAGGACTACTCGCCCACTATATCAAAGCGTACCTTTCCCTTAAAGCATATAAGGTAACTGACGATCTAGTGTTGTTATCACTATGAAATCCTTACAAAAGTTTATACTATAGTGAAAATCAAGTTCCTTTACTAGAATATTGAGATTATGTCTCTGTTTCATTTCGAGATTCTGGTTTAATGGCTAGATCTTTCTATAATGGAACTCCCTCTATTTTCCAATGCATCTTTCCTGCCCAGACGAAGAGGAGGAAAAAAAAAACTTACGTAAAAATGAGAAAAAGTTATCAGACGACTAGGCATTTGCGTTTGAATGGTAAAAGCAATTGTCCAAGTAATTTAATATTTCATTTTCCTGTCATTATTGGCAGGTTCTTGGTATAATGAACTTCTCTAAATAAAGCCTTAGAGATGGAATTGTCAATATAGGCAGTACTCATATACCTCTTGCAACCGGTTACATGATCAACGGACAATTTGGAGATTTTGTTCCATGCTCGAATGTTACATTTATAGTCTTAATTATCTTCTCTTTTATCCCTTATTGTTTGGACATCATGAGGATATGAATGCTGACCATGAGGCAAAGGCAACTTCCTTGAAATGTCAACACTTTGAGTTATTGCAATATATGATTTTCTTTCCCAAGAATATACTGCAAATTTGGTACTTATTGCCCTATGTATTTAGAAGTAAAACTAATACTTTCCACAATTACATAGACGGGTACGAATAGGCATTAAATTGTCTACATTAAAGGCATTAGGGTTTTTTCACATTTCGTATTTTCTTATATACAATGTCCTAATTTATTGTTTTTTCATGGAAAAGACGCCTCACTTGTTTGATGGTTATGGTAAGACCTATCTCCTCCATATAGTCAATGTAGTGGTAGGCACAGAAATGTTCATCTCTATCGCTAATCACAACATAACGCTAGTTGGAATGGACGGAGCATATACAAAACCAATAGTTGTTTCATACATAATGATAGAACCTGGACAAACAATGGATGTATTAGTTACTGCCAATCAATCTCAGGAAGGTAGTACATGGCAGCTCGACGGTTTTCCAGTGAAGACATGACCGTCACTGATTTTTCCCACCTTGTTGCTACTGCGATTATCCAGTATAAATGGAATTACAGTATGACAACACCACCAAGTTACCCAAACGATACCCTGCCATCTTATTATGACTATAGTGCTACAGCAAGTTTCGCACAACGATTGAGAAGTTTAGCAACTGAAGAACATCCCATAGACGTCCCTCATGACGTGACGACAAGGATGTTCATCACAGCTACCATGAACTACGTGCGTTGCCCTGATGATTCGTGGACGGGTGATATCAAGACATCAGCGACTCTGAATAACAAAAGTTGGCGGGAGCCATCTGTTGATGTGCTACAAGCTTATTACAGGTTCATCTCTCATCCTTGTAATTTGATATTTTGTTCCCGAGACTTTTTATCACAATACGCTAGAAATATCTATTGTTCACGTTAATGATACATGATAATTATGAGTAGCACATCTTTGCCATTAATATGCAGAAACATCAGTAGAGTATTCACCGCAGATTTTCTCGATTTTCCTCCAGTTATGTGTGACTTCACGCGAGATGATTTGTCTACCAGCCTTTGCGGAGGCTACTATAGTAACAGCCGTAAAAGTTCTGAATTACAATGAAACCGTAGAGATAGTTTACCAAGGGACTAATTTGTTGAATACATCAGGAACTCATCCAATGCATACGCATTAATATAGCTTTTACGCGGTCGGCTTCGGCTTAGGAAATTTCAACAACGAGACCAATCCTCAAGTGTACAATCTGGTCGATCCGCCTAAAGTCATTACATTTGGAGTTACTAAAAGAGGTTGGCTTGCAATTAAATTCAGGGCAAGTAATCCAAGTATATCTCATGCTCTTTTCCTTTTTTTTTTTAATGTAATTTTAACGTCTAACTCCCGATTATCAGTTTAACAAGAAACATTAAGACATTGCTTGCTTGAGATCAAATGTTAATAGATTTGTCTATCTGTTGGGGGCAAAAAAAAAAAAGAAAATACACAAAAAACACATCATATACATAAAAAGACTTGGGAAAATAGCAAAATAAAAAAATTAAAAAAAAATCCCTCTACGACTAACATTTTAACTTGGTATGTGGCAGGTGCATCGTATTGTCATTTTAATAGACATATGACTTGGGAATGAGTACCGCTTTTACAGTGAAAAATGGAGACACCGAAGAGACGAGTATGAGGCCACCTCCTTCATATATGCCTCCTTGCATTGTCTCGAAGCACAAGTTCTTAGGTGAAATTGATCAGAATTTGAAAAGTGACATAATTGCTAAGATAAGCTAAAATTCACTTGGCCATTGGAAGTCATTAGGCACCGGCCAACAAGTCGATGTTGACGTGAATTTTCTCGCTTTCATAAGCGCCATGGAGTTGCGTTTGTTTATCTCCCTTAGAACAATTGAAGTGAATAAATTACCACGATCTGCATGTGGATCTTCCATGTACATAACTAGTTTGAATTAAATATTGTTAAAAAAATTCCTCAATTGATTTAGGTTTCGGTTCTTTTTTTGAAAAATAAATAATTTGAAAAATAATTTCCTGAAAATATTATTTGTATCGTTTACGAAAATGAATGAACAAACGATATTTTCATTTTCTACAAAAATGTTTAGATATCAATTTTTTCCGATTATGAAAACATTTTTCATTGATTAATTATTTCAAGCAACAAAAACGATCATTTTTAGGAAAATATTTTCGAAATCATTCATTGTGTGCTTAACAAAATGCACCCTTAGATGATTGTAATTAGCCAAGTGTGTTTAATCGGCAAAAGAACCCTTCAAGTGCTAAAGGTTGGCACAAATAGACACTTTGTTAACACCTAAATTTTGATTAGGTTATTAATTAGGCCTTAACTTCTTTTATAATTTCTTTTTGGATAATAAACAAAACAAATAACAAAAACAACAAAAGAATAAATAAAAACAAAGAAAAAACAAAAGCAGCAGCCATTGGGGCTGGGCCTCCAAGCCTAGCCCCATCCTTTTTCTTTGTGTGGGCTCACACGACCTGGCCCACCCCCTCTCTCCTTTTTCTTCCTTCTTCTTCTTCCTTGCTCCTTCCTTCTCCGCCTCTGTAGTTCACGCGCAGCGACGACGACGTGCTCGAAGACAACCTATGGCTGAGGAGGGTAGGCCGACATCAGCCGGAAGAGACAGATCTCAAGCGCCATTATTGGTTTCCTTCAATGCCGAGCACACCTTGTTGGAGGAGCTCGGATGGGACGCCAATTCAGCCGCGGAGGTCTGATCGACGTGTGAGGGCCGACGGCCGAACCTCCATCGACCGACCTCCTCCTTGCCTATAAATAGGAGGGCCAACCTCCGTCGAAGAGGACACAGGCCAGCAAGCTCAAAGGCGTCCCCGAGAGACTTCGGGGAGCTCAAAGAGCGAGCAAGGCGAAAATCGGGTCGCGAGCTAAAGCGACCTCCCTCCGAGAGACTTCGGGGGAGGCCAGCAGCGAGCTAGCCTGAGAGGGAGAGAGAGAGAAGCGGCAAAGGATCGAGGGCTGCAAATATTCGAACCTCCTATTGAGAGACTTCAGAGGGGGGGCTCGAGGACGAGCAGGTCGAGATTGGAGGAAGACCGGAGGGGCTCGTCAGTGAAGCCAACACCGAAGCAGAGAGACAGACGGAGAGATCGAAAGCTTGCGAGCGTCGGAAGCTTCCCTCGAGAGACTTCGAGGGAGGCCTGAACGCCTGTAAGCCCAGATCTGCGAACAACTGAGGCCAAAGGAGAAGAGGCGATTCTGGATCTGCGAAGTAGGGGGCTGAGTGAGAGGGAAACCATAAAGTGGAGGGTCAGATCCGTCCACCGCTGTGTTGTGAGCCCTCCTCGATGCCGTTGTCATCGCCCAATCACCACCGACAAGGCCGCCTGCACTCACAACCCCGACGTCGACCAGCAATGCCCCCGCACCATGCTCCTCTCGCCGACAAGTATCAACCACCGCCTGTCGTTGCTTTTTCGCCTGAAACCCTGGTTGCCGTCCTTGCCTAATTATCGTAGCTTCACCGTCGCTTTCCCCTCAAGAATCCAGCAGCCGCCCGTCGTCGCCGCTGTCATCGCCATCACCACTGCGCTCGGTGACGCCTCGGTTCCCCTCACCAACGCCATGAGCAAATGAAGGAGAGAGGAGGCCGGGAACCGGGTCGATTCGGGCTCCGTCGACTCGGTTTCCCTGTTTCGGGTAGGGTTCCGCTTGGGCCAAGTTGTGCACGTGGCCCGGTTTGCTATTGGGCCGAAATCTTTTATGGAAGTGAGCCAAAATCGGTATTGGTTTTTTATATAAAAAAATCCGGGTCAGGCCCGCGTTGCGGCCCCGTCCGGGTCTCAAGCGGACAACCTGGGTCGACCCAACCCTAGATCCGACCCGGGTCGCTAAATATATTATATTATATTAATAAAATAATATTTTAAAAAAATCAAAAAATATTTTATTTTCCAAAATATCAAAAAAATAAAAAAAAATCTTATTTTCCCAAAAAGAGCCAAAAAGTCAACAAAAAAAAGCCCAAAAACTTATATTTTCCAAAAAGATCAAAAATCCAAAAATGCTTTTTATGTCCAAAAAAAATGAGAAAATGCCCAAAAATGTTTTTCCTTCACAAAATACATGGAAAAATCCCTCAAAAAATCCAAAAAGCTTTAGGGTTTTAACAAGATTAGGTACTGAATGGGCATTAGTGATTAACTAGTGTAATCAAGTCTCCGATCCTAATTTCTCTGGTTACGTAGGAGCAAGTATTCCTTCCGATATTTCGCTTGGGTTTCTAATCGACCCACCCCAAATCGATTAGTAGCAACTCCATTTTAAAATTAACTTATAGGTTAAAAAATTAGACTATTAAGTCGTGAATTGGTGGACTTGGGAGAGTCCGGGCTAAAATAGACCTAGCCAAACCATTAGCCTCCGTAGGCGCCCGCCCCAATTAGGCGCCGAAAAGAAAGAGGTCGCGATAGCTTGGCGACTCCACTGGGGACATTTGAAGACGTAGGCCATTTTATCTTGTTTAAGCACTTTACTAACTAGTTTTGTTCTTTTTTTTATGCAGGTCAATATCTTAGAGGTTTATTTTAATTTTGAATTGTTTTGTGATTATAAATTGCTATGCATGCTTTAAATGTTTAAGTACTACACATGGCACACACAACCCAGCCGCCGGACCTAGGCCGCCATAGGATATTTTGGATGGTGTTAAGAAAGATACGGCTTCGAACACGAGACTGCGTTATGAGGTTGCCTTTCTTTTCCCCGAATTTCTCTAGCCGAGGTTAAGAGGGTACGCTGCTAACGTGAGACTGCGACAAGCGGATACCCTTTTAATTTCAACAAACCTTCTCAGTTAGAAATCAAGCCACACGTCCCATGCACATGTCTTTGTGCTTGCCATTTTCTTTAAAAGCGAAGTAATTTCTTTACTCTTACCCAATCCTTATTTATTGGCCCATGGCAATTTATGAGAGATTTTTCGAGTCTCGGTTTATATGCAATGGGAGGAGACGATATCCAGTTTATTCTCGTCCCTAAAGCAGAGCTCTTTAGATGGTAGGGTCAATCGGATCAATTTGCCCAAGAGTACGTGAAAGCCAAGGGTGGCTCGACAGTATGGAACCCTTTAGGAGACTCCGCCGCTTTCCAGGAGGAAAATACATCCACTCCGTTTCACCCATCAAAGCCGTGACTATGCATGCGAGATTGCTATTATAGAGGGAACATGAAGCAAGTGCCATCGCAGAAGAATCGTGGTATCTGAAAGGCTTGAGGGATAAGAAAAAGCCCATCATGCCTCTGAGTCCTACATCCACAAACATCGTATCCCGACAAAATTAAAGCCATCGGTTCCTCACCCAATTAGCAAGATCAACCAACACGAGCAAGTAGACCTTATGCAAAGGGATTTGGGTATAAACTGGATACATGTCTCAGAGCCAGTACAGGAAAACAAATACCTTCACAAGAACAGGGCTCCCCGTATATATAAAATCTCAGTCATGTGCCCCCTAGTGTTAATATTGTGAAAGTCTTGTCCCATTGTTTAGGGACTTTTGTTTAATATCTAGTATTTCCTTATGTCATTTCAATTTCAAGTTTCAGATGTCAGGAGTCGACGGTCTATAAAATTCTCTTTTAATAAATAAAAAACAGTTAAACCATTGCCATGGGTCAATCTTTGTTTACTTTCGTGCTCATTCATTATTTTCGCAGCATCGGGTAATTATGAATCGTCAGCTATCATCCACCTACGAATGGTCCCAAGTGATAGGGGCCGATCAGAATGATGTACAAAATCGCCTCGCCAACATTGAAGACGATGTAGGACAGATGTCCACTGTACTTCGACAATTCTCGAGGCAAATGGAATCCACTCAAGCCGAGCCTAACTCCTTAGCTGCTTTAAGCACCATCATGTCACTCACGAATTTGCCAGAGAATAACCAACACCATAGATAGTTTGAAAAGATCATGAAAAAGTTAAACTAGCTACAGGGGCAGAATCCCATGGACCTGTCCAATTACGCCGTCTTTGAGATCCTTGAAGAGCTCAAAGCACCTGAATGCGAAAGGTATGCTGATACCTCCCGCCCAAAGACCTACTTGCAGGCCTACCTGGTTCAAATGATGATTCAATCGTACCAGTCAAGCTTGACTAGCCTCGCCTTGCGATGGTATATTGTTAGGAAGATTAGTTCCCTTAAGACCTGGGGGAAACTAATTCATGTTTTCCATCAAGAATATAATATTGACATCAGCCCTAACATCGCCTTGCCTTACAGAGAACCGACGGTCGCAGAGCACAAGGAGCCATTAGTGGTTGAGATAGGAGAAGAAGATGTCAATGAAGCCTCACATGATAAATGGGCGATTGAGCAATATCATATTGCTGAAAAGTTTCCCATTGGGAAAGGCAAGGAGCCTGTGTACGAGGTCAAAGACATAGAGCTTGTTCAAGACCAGGGCACGACAGGACAACTCCCCAAGCTTACTGCAAGAGTTGGGGTCCAAAGAATACCGGCCCTATCAACCTAGAGAGTGAAGCAGAGAGTGACGCTCCACTATCCTCACTCCCCTTGACAAAGTCCAACTAGCGAAACGAATGGCCTTACTCAAAAGGTCTGGACCAGGAGCCAAGAAAAGAAAGCCTAAACAATTCAATTCAATATCTGCCACTGAGTATAGGCAAAATCTGATAGCCAATGAGCTACCGTGCCAAAACTTCAAGCATCCCCTAGAGTACAACCCTGAAGACTATTAGTCCCTAGGATACAATCCCAAGGACTACCAGTGTTATACAGATGAAATCAGCCATTCATCGTATAACTGCTTCCTACCCACACACAGGGTCGAAAGCCTGTCATAAGAGGGAACATCCGTCCTTATCTACTATGATCCCAATGAACTACTAAGCTTGTCACTTGACCATGAAGATAGCTTAAATGCCTCATCCTCATTTGGTGATTTTGACCTGGAAGAAAGCAATGGGATAATCTCGGTAGAGTCCAGCTTTCCTGAAGCAATAGAATTCTCCATTGCAATGGGAAAACCAGTGGCCTAACCAAGACACACCAGGCCATTCTTGCCCTCATAGGATCATGACCCCCAGAGAAATGTGGATACCTAATCTCCGCAAGTATAATAGCATGACTTGCCTTGTAGCTCATTTACAATATCTCCACGCTGAAATGAGTCAGTACTATAGCCCGATGTCATTCACAACTTAGGCCTTCCAAGAAAGTCTTACGGGGTCTGCATTGCAATGGTTCATCACAGCAGATATCTGCCTCATGAGAGATTGGAATGAATTGTCTTCCGCATTTTTGCATCAGTATCAAAGCCAGATTGGAACTGAATTGCCTTGCGAGAACTTGGTTCACTTTAGAAGAAGACTAATGGAGGATTTCTGAGCATATGCAAGGAGGTGGGAGGCTTTCATGATGCAAACCTACCCTCAACTGGCCAAGCAAGAAATGATAAAGTTGTTCATAGGGGCTTTACCTCGCAAACATCGTTGTTGGTTGCATGGGTTACACTTCCGTAGCTTCAATGAAGTGGTTCTCTCATGCGAATACTTCAAGTCTACTGGAGGCCAGGAACTCAAAGGCACTTGATTTCATAACCAGTACTATCAAAGTGCTCCTTTTCATAAGAGTTTTCATGGGTTTTGTCTGTTTTTATAATCCCATGTTTTTTATCCTGTCTAGTGTGCTACTGTTGCATTTTCCATTCTAGTAATCTAATGTGCATTTCTAATATTTTGTTTTGAAAAGCATGAGGCGGTATTCCAAACCAGCCCGGTGATGTTATCCAACCATGAAAAGAAAATATCATCCAAAAAGAATACTGAGGGCTAGGCTTCCTCATGCTTTCTTCCCCCCAAAGATATATAATTTTGAAAACAAAAAATGTTTTATTACCAAAAGTTTTCGTCAAAACAAGATGTTAAATTTAATCATATTTGTCTTTCTGACTCACTCACTTCGTGTCTCATAATATCATCCCCATCCTCCTTGACTTAGTGTGACGGGGGGCATTTGAAGCTGGCGTATCATGTGAACTCGCCGAATTCAAAGAAACTTTTCCAAGAAAGCAGTGGGGGCAAATATAAAAGATCATCCCACTTCAAAGAATGTAAGTTTTATTCTCTAAATATAATTTTGGAAATTATGTCCTCTCTCTTCTATTTACAGGAAACGAAAGATAGGACGTAATAGGTATAGGCATACGGTTGAAATCAAGCCATCCTCGGGAGCTCTGTGCACTCCACCTCGCTCCTGCCCAACTCATTCTCAAGCCGAAGCAATATCTATTCTCCACAACATGCCTGAGCAACTAGATGATGTGGTTTCATCAACAGGACTTCCAACTTCGACAAGCCTAGAAGCACAAGGAAGGGATCTTTTCTCTTTCTTTGAATTGGCTACTGTCAACAGAGAGGAAATCTAGCTAGTTGAGGTAGTCTCTAGCCCTTTATTTCAGACGATGACTTAGGGCCTAGAAACCTCACTTCATGCTCCGGACACATGCTCTCCCAAGAAGTGATGGCCATCAGAGAATTGGAAGTTTTGATTCTCCATCTCAAATTCGATAGAAGCTTGAAGTACATGACTTTGCCCAATGCTACTAATGGTCATATAGTTAAATACAGAAGAAAATTCCACAGAAGGAAGGCTTTGAAGATGAATCAACGACCATTAATCATACATACATGGCCACAAATGAGGAGGGCCAATTGAAAGAAATGTCGAATTGTGTCAAGACGAAAAGGCTATCATCAACATATAGAGATCCCTAGGAGTCAACAAATACAAACTCTGGAGAAGAGTAATTTGGTATCATTTCCAATACCCCCCCCCCTCTTTGAATTCACTTTTGACATATTTCCCCTATTGACAAGAAGCATCAAGATTCAAGAGCCAAACTTGATGGTTAGGTTTGGCAAATCAATATTGGCCAAGCTAGTACATGGAAATGACCCGTATCAAATTCACCTGACTTCGTGTAAAATGACGTGTCATCCAGAAGCCGGTTTGGTTAAATGCAAAAAGAAGCGCACTGCTGACGCCACCGGCGCCTTAGCCTAGTGCGGGAGAATAATTGACCTAACAAAGCAAGAGAGGTAGGACTTCATGTCCCACTCACACTTCAGGATCACCTGACTGTCGAAAACAAAGATAGCAAATCAATAAGAGGCATGGCAAACTCTCCTAAGCGAAATGACATCCTAAGTAATCGCTAAAGCAAATGACATAAATCCTTTAGGTCTCGATTCACCTTTAATTTTGGCCCTGTTGATTGATCCATTTACATCTTCTCTTCTGCAGGGGCAAAAGCAGAAAAGCCCGTCAAATCAATGATCAGATTCCCAGCCGCGGCTAATTCTTCTTATGTCATTTTCCTACTTAATAGGAGTAATCCATCAACACCCATTTGTGAATACCCCTTTTGATGTTCAAAATTTAACAACATTATTCTGTTGACCCTTAAAGCTACCAACAAGGTCTTTTTGAGCCAAAACCATTCATTTGTTTTGAGAGTACAAACTCCACCACATTTAAAATGATGCATGCCTTTTCCAAATGGATTTTGCATGATTTTGTCTAAGTCATTGATTCCACTAAGGATTATTAGAATAGACAACTAAGTGAAGAATACAAGATTGATTGAGCATGCTGGATGAGGCGCGTCATAATGATGACATGCAAGCTATATCCTACACACAGTCCCCCATCTATACACTTGTAAGATGAGTGTAGAAGATTCCATGGCTACAGGGTAAAGAGTTCTCTCGCGAATGGTACGATAACCAAAATAGTGAGAGGCATTTCATTGCTCACCCTCTTTGAGCCCTATACACTGGTAAAGCTTCTCTCATACCCCCATCAAGAACCAACCCACACTGGGGCAGATCAGAGGCAAAACAGCATAACAAGGTGAGAAGAGGGATATAAATTTTCTTGTTCGCACTTGCATCAATCTTCGGGTGTCTTTATTGCATATGAACACTCACGTTAATTTAAGTGCCCTAGAATGACAAAGAGCAATTCTTTCTCTACGCACTTGTATTCATTGTACAACTCAAGTGAGTCTGTAATTTTACCCTCACATTGAGATAAAGCAGAAGTTATTGCCATAGCCTAGAGCGCCGACTGAAGATGAAGACTCAAGAATCTAATAACGGTGCTTCGATTGAACTTGCCTAGGCCGGTTCACTCTAATGACAAAAAAAAAAAAGGGCATAAAAAAGCAAGTATACCTGGTAAGAGCAAGGTCAATGCCCATAAATGAAGAACTGAAATAAAAAATAGGGGCATAAAAAAGCAGTATGCCTAGTAAAAACAAGGCCAATGCCCCTCAGTAAAAAATACAGCCAAGAAAAAGTTGTTGTTGTGGTCCATAGAACCTCCATTTGACAAGAAAACTAGTGACAAATGCCGAGACAGTCACCAACTCTCACCCTCTTACATGTGAGCCAAGTCTACGTTACATTCCCATTGTAAAAGTCTCTTCAGACTAGGGCACTTCAATTAACGTAGGATTTCATGTATACATAAGCATCGCTCGAAGAAGTACGAGCAATATTACTCTATCTCTTTTCACATAATTCTTGACTTGCAAACCCGGAGATGATCGTGCGGCACTTCGTTCATGAGCCTTGACCTCAACTGTCCCATTTGATGAGCCGTTGACCAAGTCTTCATCACAATTTCAACAAAGACCTCTCACATTGGTAAAGCCGTACCACTTGCGAGAATACTAAGACCCCTGTTGACATGATGATAGTAAGATAGTGTGGTCCTTATAAATCCTGCATCAATGGTCAGGATAGCATTTTCCATGAGAGTGAGCGGAAAGTCCTTTCAGACTGAAAGTCCCTCATCTGGCATGCTCAAGACATCTATATTCTAAATGAAGGATGTCTTTCAAAATCTTCCCCAGTGGAATTCAGATGATGCAAAACTAACAAAATTGTCATGCATGAATCACATTTAAATTCATGAATTTACAGCATATATAATCATGTGTGCATATTGTGCAAATAGCAGACATACTCTTAGAGATCAGAGATATTGCTAGGTAAGCATATCCATATCTCCATTTGTCTTAAATTGCCTACTACTGTCTAGGTACTCTCTTCTTAACACTCGACCTATTCGAGTCGTCCCTTGAGTTTGGGTGCTTGCAACTATCTAAGTATGCCCTTGTCTTTGAGTACCCACCACTTGCCGGATACCCCCCTATTTTTGAGTGCCTGCCGTTACTCAGGTGCTCCCTCTATTGACACTCGACCTATTCGAGTTGTCTTTAAATTTTGGATGCTCGTGACTGTCTAAGTATCCTCTTATCTTTGAGTACCAACCATCGTTTAGATACTCCCTTTCCGTGACACTCGATCTGTCCGAGTTGTCCTTAACATTGTATCATTGAACACTAGTAGCCATTCAAGTATTCCATCGCATTATGCACCTACGGTTACCCAGCTATGTTCTCTTATCATCATAACACTTGGGCTTGTCTAAGTGGTCACATATCGTATCATTAAATACTTGTGTTTATCCAAGTATTCTAGTACTTTGTACACTTGCGGCTACCTAGGTGTTCCAGCCCTTTTGAGTGCCTGTGGCCTTCCAGGTAAGCCTTGTGTTACATTCAAATTTATGTTGCTAGGAGGTGGGAGACCTTCACGAATATGCGAGGCACGCCCTCAATATTCCCAATTACAAGGAGGTGAGAGACCTTCATGAATATCCAAGGTACATCTTCGATATTCCCAATTACCAAGAGGTGAGAACCTTCACAAATATCCCAGATAAGTCCTCGATATTCCCAATTACCAGGAGGTGAGAGACCTTCATAAATATCCAAGGTATGCCCTCGATATTCCAACTACCAAAAGGTGAGATACCTTCACGAATATCTCAGGTACGCCCTTGATTCTTCCTTCAGAGTTTTGTACTTGTGATCATCCAAGTACTCCTTCGATACTTGTGATTATCTAGGTATCCTCCAAGAGTTTGTACTTGTGATCATCCAAGTACCCATTCGATACTTGTGATCATCCAGGTATCCCCAAAGAATTTGTACTTGTGATCATCCAAGTACCCCTTCGATACTTGTGATCATCCAAGTATCCCCAAAAAGTTTGTACTTGTGATCATCGAAGTACCCCTTCGATACTTGTGATCATCCAAGTATCCTCCAAGTGTTTGCACTTGTGATCATCGAAGTACCCCTTCGATACTTGTGATCATACAGGTATCCCCAAAAAGTTTGTACTTGTGATCATCGAAGTACCCCTTCGATACTTGTGATCATCCAGGTATCCCCAAGAGTTTGTACTTGTGATCATCCAAGTATCCCTAAAGAGTTTGTACTTGTGATCATCCAGGTACCCCTTCGATACTTGTGATCATCCAGGTATCCCCAAGAGTTTGTACTTGTGATCATCCAAGTATCCCTAAAGAGTTTGTACTTGTGATCATCCGGTACCCCGATACTTGTGATCATCCAGGTATCCCCCAAGAGTTTGTACTTGTAATCATCCAAGTACCCCTTCGATACTTGTGATCGTCCAAGTATCCCCCAAGAGTTTGTACTTGTGATCATCCAGGTACCCCTTCGATACTTGTGATCATCCAGGTATCCCCCAAGAGTTTGTACTTGTAATCATCCACGTACCCCTTCGATACTTGTGATCGTCCAGGTATCCCCCAAGAGTTTGTACTTGTGATCATCCAGGTACCCCTTTGATGCTTGTGATTATCTAGGTATCCTCCAAGAGTTTGTACTTGTGATCATCTAAGTACTATCTCCCAACAAACAGATGCCTTGAGAAAGGTCGGTGCATCTCCCGTCAAGGTGACGGAAGAAAGGTTCGGGTCCTGGGAATGCAATTCCCCATCAAGGTGACCGAAGAAAGGTTCGAGTCCTGGAAAAGCGATTCCTTATCAAGGCGACCGAAGAAAGGTTCGGGTCCTGGGAAGGCAATTCCCCGTCAAGGCGACCGAAGAAAGATTCGGGTCCTAGACAAACCACTTATTGCTCTAACAGGCAACCGAAGAATGGTTCAGGTCCTAGAGAAGCAACCTCATCATATCACTAGGTAAGATGATGCCTTGATACTTGCCAAACTTGAGTTTCATACCCTATCTCACTCACTCTCGGTAAGTAACTACATGTATCTTCTTATCTGTTTTAGTATATGTAATGTTATATTACTCATTTTCTGCATAAGACACTAGGTCCTAAATAAGATATAATCTATTGCATATGTATAGATAAAATTTAGGTATCGGGTTTATCTTTGAATACAACCTCTGCGAACTCACCTTCAAAGAGGGGCAGCTATTGACACCTAAATTTTGATTAGGTTATTAATTAGGCCTTAATTTTTTTTAATTTCCTTTTTCGGATAATAAACAAAACAAATAACAAAAACAACAAAAAATAAATAAAAACAAAGAAAAACAAAAGCAGCCCATTGGGGGTGGGCCTCCAAGCCTAGCCCCATCCTTTTTCTTCGCGTGGGCTTGCATGACCCGGCCCACCCCCTCTCTCCTTCTTCTTCCTTCTTCTTCTTCCTCGCTCCTTCCTTATCTACCTCTATAGTTCACGCGCAGTGATGACGATGCGCTTGAAGACAACCTATGGCCGAGGAGGGTAGGTTGATGTCGGCCGGAAGAGACAAATCTCAAGCGCCATTATTGGTTTCCTTCAATGCCGAGCACACCTTGTTGGAGGAGCTCGGATGAGACGTCGGTTTAGTTGCAGAGGTCCGTTCGGCGTGCGAGGGCCGACGGCCGAACCTCCATCGACCGACCTCCTCCTCGCTTATAAATAGGAGGGCCAACCTCTGTCGAAGAGGACATAGGCCAGCAAGCTCAGAGGGGGTCCCCAAGAGACTTCAGGGAGCTCAAAGAGCGAGCAAGGCGGAAATTGGGTCGCGAGCTAAAGCGACCTCCCTCCGAGAGACTTCAGGGGAGGCCGGTGTCGAGCGAGCCTGAGAGGGAGAGAGAGAGAAGCGGCAAAGGATCAAGAGCTGCAAATCTTCGAACCTTCTACTGAGAGACTTCAAAAGGGGGGCTCGAGGACGAGCAAGCCAAGATTTAGGGACGGCCGAGATCGGAGGAAGACTGGAGGGGCTCGTCGGTGAAGCCAACACGGAAGCAGAGAGACAGACGGAGAGATCGAAAGCTTATGAGTACTGGAAGCTTCCCTCGAGAGACTTTGAGGGAGGCCCGAACGCCTGCAAGCCCAGATCTGCAAACAGTCAAGGCCAAAAGAGAAGAGGCGATTCTAGATCTGCGAAGTAGGGGGCTGAGCGAGGGAAACCAAAAAGTGGAGGGTCAGATCCATCCACCGCTGTGCTGCGAGCCCTCCTCGACGCCGTCGTCATCGCCCAGTCACCACCGATGAGGCCGCCCGCACTCACGGCCCCGACGCCGACCAGCAATGCCCCCGCGTAGTGCTCCCTCTGCAAACAGGTATCAACCACCGCCCGTCGTTGCTTTTTCACCTGAAACCCTGGTCGTCGTCCCTGCCTATCGTCGTAGCTTCATCGTCGCTTCCCCCTTGAGAATCTAGTAGCCGCCTGTCGTTGCCGCTGTCGTCGCCATCACCACTATTTGCTTAGTGACGCCTCAGTTCCCCTCACCGGCGCCACAAGTGAACGAAGGAGAGAGGAGGCCGAGAATCGGGTCGATTCGGGCTCCGTCGACCCAGTTCCCTGTTTCCGGGTAGGGTTCCGCTTGGGCCGGGTTATGCGCTTGGGCCGGGTTGCTTTGGGCTGAAATCTTTTATGGAAGTGGGCCAAAATCGGTATTGATTTTTTTATTAAAAAAAAAAAAAAATCCATGTTGGTCTCGCAACACGAGCCCGTCCGGGTCTCAAGCGGACAACCCGGGTCGAACCCAACCCTGGATCTGACCCGGGTCGCTAAATATATTATATTATATTAATAAAATAATATTTTAAAAAATCAAATTTTATTTTCCAAAATATCAAAAAAATCAAAATTATTTCTTATTTTCCCAAAAAGAGCCAAAATAGTCAAAAAAAAAAAAAGCCAAAAAAAACTTATATTTTCCAAAAAGATCAAAAATCCAAAAAAATGTTTTTTTATGTCCAAAAATGAGAAAATGCCCAAAAAAATGTTTTTCTTTCACAAAATATATGGAAAAATCCCTCAAAAAATCCAAAAGCCTTAAGGTTTAAACAAGATTAGGTACCGAAAGGGCATTAGTCATTATCTAGTATGATCAAGTCCCCGATCCTAATTTCTCTGGTTATGTAGGAGCGAGTATTCCTCCCGATATTTTGCTTGGGTTTCTAATCGACCCACCCCAAATCAATTAGTGGTGACTCCATTTTAAAATTAACTTGCGGGTTAAAAACTTGGACCGTTAAGTCGTGAATTGGTGGACTTGCGAGTCCGCGCTAAAATAGACCTAGTAGAACCATTAGCCTCCGTAGGCGCCCGCCCGATCGAGCACCGAAAAAAGAGGTCGCGACACAATTAAGTGTCAAAACTTACGAAAGTGATACTTAAGTGCCACTTTTTATGAAAAATGGGACACTTGAGTGCCACATCCGCGAACCTCTTCGGAAATCCCACATGGCTTTTTTATTATTAATTTTTTCACTTATGTGGCTCGCCGGAAGGCTGACTCAGAAACCACACATAAAAACGACGTCGTCTTGGTATAATTCAATTTTAATATAATAATTAATTAATTTTAAAAAAAGGGGGAGGAGGAGGAGGGAGGCGGCAGCAACGAGGGTCCCTCCTCCTCCTCCTCCCCACCCCCACTTTTTTAATTAATTAATTAAAATTTAATTTAATTAAGTATTATATTAAAATTGAATTATACCAAAACAACGTTGTTTTGACACTGTTTAACCATATCAACATGCAAAACAACGTCGTTTTGCGTGCAGCTCGCCGGAAAATTACAACGTCGGCGTTTTGGCCGGATTTTCTCCGGTGGCACTTAAGTGATCAATTTTGTTCCGATTTTAGCACTTAAGTGTCACCTTCATAACTTTTGGCACTCCAGGGGTTTGGGTGTCGTATTTAATCAATATACTCAATTAAAATCCATAATAAGAAGCAAATGTGAAGGAGAAATAAAGATGGAAAACCTAATGTAGCAAGCCTTTAAAGTATATATAAGAAAAGGTGTGCTTACTTGACCGGCTCTTTTGCTCTCTCCACTGAGAGGCCTTGTTTCCTCCGTTTAGAACCAAGAATTGTGCGCAAAACAGAAAGAACCAACAATTGTGCGCAAAACAGAAAGAGAAATCTGATGTTTCTAGGGGCGAGTTGAAAAGAAAAAGAAATTAAAAGGAACCGAAATCAATTCCAAAATTATTTGGAGACGAAGCGACCAGGCAGGTTTGCCTCTTCGTCGATGGATTTCGTCATCGCTGGAGCGTCATGGAGCAGGGTATATGGCGGCGGAGCTGAAGATGTGGCGGAAGATTGCAGATAAAGCCACCGAAGTCATCGTTGCCCCCACTGGAATCGCAATCGAAGGAATGAACTGAGTCGCGGTCTATTAAGAAGAGCCGAAATGACAATGATCAAGGTGTCACGACAGTGGAACCGCGGAGCCAACGTCAAACCGCCAGAGAAACTGGCGCTGCTCCATGATGATGATCTTGCAGCGTCCCAGGATCCAGAGAACTTCTTTCTTTTCCTTTTTTTTTAAAGATATCTCGTAATGGCCACGAGAAACCGCTCACGAATGGGCGATACTTGTCCTTCACTATTCCTCCTTCAATTCCAGCAGCAGTAGCAGTGGCATGGAAAAATGTTAGATGACATGATACTAATAATAATTGTTGAAAATATATTGAAAAAAATTAGAAAATAAAAATCAATTGTCTGAGGTATGCAAACACCGTTTTGAAATATAATTCCACTTTTTGGAGTATGAAACTCGATACGCAAAACTCTAGTGGCTATCTTCCCAAGATATAAGAAACATTCTTCCATACTCCGCACTAAATATTAGAATGACAATGTTATATATATAACCTGACAAAAAGAAAAGACAAGATATGAGAATTCAATGTATCTTCATTAGATTGTTGGTTTGAAATTTAATTTATATTCAAACAAGAGAAAGAGAGCTGTTAAGAAACCATTATAAATCCATTGTAAATTAATAAGGGGTTCAGGAAGAAATAAAGAAAAAAGGTACAAAACCGTTATAAAAGTCATTACATGATTATTTTATAGCCATTATAAAATGTTACAAAACCAGTTTATATATCCAACAAAAATTTCACTAGCGCTATCTCAAATTTGACAATACCAAGCCCAATTATCAATCATATCTACTCCATTCTCACACAATCTCAATTACCTAATCCCATTCATTTGATCATTCCTAGAAAACAAGAACCTCAATTGCATTGACGGGATCCAATGGTTCACTTGGTCATACAATGCATTGTCGGAAATTTTCTATAATATGGGTTTACATTAATTAATTAATTTTTTTATTTTAAATAATCGGGTTAATTGATATTCTAATATTTGTTCAACCCTAGAGTGATCTTATTGAATTGGGTATTGGCATCTATTAATAACGGGCCTAATTGAGTAGTAAGGTATAGGCAATTGTGTTTAACTAAAGTGCATAATGGAAATGGCCTAGTTGATAGGTCCTCTCTCTAACCTATAAAATGATAGGTTATACCTATCAGTTGCTTTAATCCCATTGAAAGATGTTATATTGAAATATGTGATAGAGAGGAACATCTGGCATTTCAATAGATCTCTTATTATCAGAGTGATCTAATTTTCTTCAAGTGAAATAATAGCTCAAACATGTTTGTTTTAATTCCGATATGTTTATTGATATCGGTGATTTACAGTCATATGTGGATATGATTCTTCTTGATTAATAAGTTATTTATGTGCATAATTTTCTATATGTGGTATCAAAGGGAGTCATATATGATTGTATAACCCTTTTTTTTATGGATAAATTTGAAATTTTCCTCTTTAAGCCCAATGTTGTCGTTATTTTTTTTATGTGGATTTTTTGCTCGATTGATCTTGAAACCATAGGGTTTTTATTCTACATGTAGAGATCTTTCCAACCATATATAATTTGTATAATTTCATTGAGAATTGAGAGAGAATTTTAAATTTGAAATTCTAGGGTTTATATATGGAAAAGTTCTAGAATTTTCAAATTACTTGCAATTGATTGATATTCGTTGTAAATCGTTGCATGGATATTGTTATATATATTAGCTTCCTTTTGTTGCATTAAGGTAAGTTTTTAGGGCTTAAATTTAATAAAATTAAATTTTTGCCATGGGAGTGTTAGATCTGAATTTCTTGAAGCTTGAATATACGGTTGAATTCTTGGTTTGTTCTTCATTTAATTCAATCTTAATTATATTGATGTTAGAAGCAAAATCCATGAATAAATTTCAAGAAAAATCAACTTAATGGGTGAGAGAGAAATCGTGGGTGTCCTCTCTTTTCTGGTCTGACAACACGTAGCTGAGAGAAAGAGAGAGAAAAGAAGAGGGAGGAAGCGTCTTCTTCCTCGGGTGAGTCTCCGCGACCGACCCTCTTCGATTGATCCTGAAAGAGGGCGGTTTAGGGTTTGATACGAGCACGTGCGACACCACTTCCCTGCAACCATCCGCCTCGTAGAGTCAGGGATCTCCTGTGTTGCAAGCCTGGGATGAAGGATAGAGGCGGAAAGGGCAGGGCAACAACGCTAGGCCATTGTATCATGATTCTGGGGTCATATATAATGGGCATAAGCCCATTTTATTTAGTCTTATTCGTGTGGGCCTATAGCCCAAATTCGTGGGCCAAGTTAATTAAAAGAAGCATGGGCTCCTGTGGGTCTGGGCCAGCATTTTGGACCTAGCAGTTCTGGCCCGCAGTCCGATAAGGGCTACTCGCGGGTCCTGGGTCCGTAGGAGTCATATTGTTTTATTATTATTAGAATAATAATAAAATAATAATTTTAAAAAATTGTGGCAAAAATTGTTATTTGATAAATACAATATGATCTTGGGAAGCACATGTTGTAAAGTGTTTCATATTGTTTTATGAATTTTGGGCATAAATTTTTGAAGTTTCCTATTAATAAAAATTAGTATATACATCTTACCAAAAAAAAAAAATTAGTATATACAATTACTCGCTTAAAGGAGGTTATTGTGTATATTAATGTGAAAAATAGCATGAAGATTGATTCCCATATTTAAAAGATGGGGATGTACAATTGAAAAATATTTATCTATCCAAAGGGGATTAAATGTTTTGAAAATTATATGCAATTCCCCTCTATATTGATATTTTGGAGATGTATAATTTAAAAGATTTGTTTGCCCAAAATAGATAGATTCTTGACAATTATATGTAATTCTCCTTGTTGTTGTTTTATAAACTTCATGCTGTGGAAAATAATGGTGCATTGTACACTCTGCCCAAATGGGAGTTTATAATGTACTAATTATTTTGAATTTCTTATTGCCCATAATTGATCTTATTACATTATGTGTGACAAATAATTACTTTTGCTGTAACCAATAATAATGCCACGGTTGAAATATTAACTTAATCAAATATTATACTGTTAAGGACTTGATCAAAAATGGAAACGTTGTAAATGAGAATATTAGAATTGAGTTCATATTAGTTGATCCTCTAACAAAAGACTTATGATCCATTTTGTTTAAAGAACATGTGAAGAATTTAGATTCTTTTGATTTCTTTTGTTAGTGGGAGCTATATAATTTGTATTTCTAGATATTATAGTTATATGCAAACTGAAGTATTTATTTTCAACGATTGTTATTAATGATTCCATTGTTATCCTTTCTCTTGTTGAGTGAGAAATTGAAGTATAAAACAGTATCTTTAAACAAACTTTAATTTAAAGATGACTGGATGTCACTAATTATGAGATCTCATGTTGGATGGTGACATTGTCGTGTAATTTCATGATGTTTAGAAATTGTGTTAATGCAATTTCATGTCGTTGAGAAATTACATCGAGGACCGATAAAAAATAGTGTATATTTCGATCACATGTTGGCACTATTTCTTACTACACTACTAGGCCCATGATCCATGAAAATATAATGTTTATTATATGTGATTATGGAAGGTCATGTGTAGTGGACACATTGATTCCCATAGTCCTTTACTGAGGTTATATAGAATTGGATTGGTTTTGAGATGCCATTATTGGAATATTATTTTTAAAGTTGTGACCACATAAAACAAAATTTTCAGTTATTAACCCGATAGTGTCATTTTCAATATAAAATATTTTTCGAAATAAAAATAAGTTAATTAATGTAGCCTAAGTGTGAGAATGTTAGAAATTTTCTATAATATGGACTTACATTAATTAATTATTTTTTATTTTAAATAATCGGGTTAATGAATATTCTAATATTTGTTAAACTCTAGAGTGATCTTATTGAATTTGGTATTATCATCTATTAATAATGGGCCTAGTTATGTTTAACTTAAGCCCGTAATGGAAATGGCTCAGTTGACACGTTATTGATTAGGATTTGCTAGGCCTCCTTTCTAGCCTATAAAAGGGTAGGTTATACCTATTATTGCTTTAATCTCATTGAAAGTTGCTATATTAAAATAGGTTATAAAGAAGAAGATCTGACATTCCAATAGATCTTTGATTATCATATTGATCTATTTTTCTTTAAGTGAAGCAATGGCTTAAACAGGTATGTTTTAATTCCACTATATTTATTGATGTCGGTATTTTGCAGTTATATATAGATCCGATTCTTCTTGATTAATAAGTTGTTTATGTGAATAATTTTCTACATGCATCTCATAGCAGATTTACTTGTATCATATATTGATCCATGTACAGTAGGAAGACACAATGCGTAGATGGAATGAGACTAAAACAAAGCAAGCTTGATCCATGGAAATCCCATGGCTAAATAGGAAACAATCCAAAACATTGATACCATGTGAATTATGAACACATATCAATCCTTAATAACAACTAAGCACACATCCTATGAGCAAAATCAATAGCCAAGCACGCTGCTGACTTAAGAATTTATTTGATAGACTTAATTGAACAAAAATCACGAATCTTACGACTAATGTAAGCGATTATGAAATATTGATAGTTCAATTTTAATTTGTTCTCAATAACAGGGCGATTGCAGGTTTTATATATTAGAAAACTGTAACAATTCATGTTTGAACAATCTCATGCGCTTGGCCCAAACTACAAACATGCACATCATTAACAAATGGAAGAGAAACAACATGAAGCGTGCTCATGGAGTCACACGCAACGAAGAAAGAAACCGAATACGAACTCAAACTCAACGTCAATACACCTGGATCACTACAGACCATATTTGTATAACACAAAATGCTGTCTAATCTATTGAATCATAGATTGAAGTTGTGAGCTCGCAATGCATGTGAGAGCAACGCAAACTTCGAGTTTTTAATTGAGTTAAACCGTGTGGGAAAAAAAAAAATTAAACAGGATGAGTGAAGAAGTCTGATGCGCCTGAGCTGCTGGACTCAATTAAATTAAACCGGATTGCAAGGGCAAGGACTTAGCTGATGGGCCGAACTAGTCCAAATCGGGGCTCTCTTTTATTTATTTTTTATGTACTTGTCTATTTCATTATCTATTGTACCATATATTTTTTTAGTCTTCTTTACAATTGTTTTATCTTTGTTTTTCGTACTGTTACAAAAATGGAAATTCAATTTGTTGGCAAAAAATTAAATGTCAACACATGCGATTTTTTGTTTTTGATCAAACACACATGCGATTTGAGAGGCTCAAGTTTAGGCCGCTAAAGTATAAAATGGACTAAACTCGAACTTGGTAAATGCTTGATTTGATAGGCTTCTCTAAACTTTATTAATCTTTTATATGTCCCGGTTGTCAGGACATTGCATGTTACACTTGATAATGTGAAATGTGTAGCCCAACCCATCCACTAATCCCCTCCCACATCAAATAAAACCTGCAAACGGTTTATTAAGGCCTGCTTTGCTCACTAATCACTCTATTACATGCACGATTAGTGATTTATTAAGGGCTGCTTTGCTCTCGGAGATCTCAATTAAACCTGAAAACGGTTTATTTTAATTGACCAAACCCTTTGCTTTCCTGGAAAATGAAACTTATTTCTTATAAAATAAAAAGGAAACATGGGTTGAACAAAATAAGGAGAGCCCAAGAATGGTCGAATGAGGAAAAAAAAGAAGGGGAACTTGCTTCGTGACTTCGACCTTGACTCAGTAAAGAGCCCTGAACTCACTTCCCCGACCATAGTGCGTTGGTGACTGATAACGAAGGACCGTGAAAAAGCCAAATCAAGTCAACTTTTGATTAAGACAAGCTAAGGAAGGAAATTCACGTGTTCATATGGCTGGTCGATGGACATTGGTTTGTCGTCTCGTCTCTCGGACAAAACTTCGGTTCTAATAAAAATATCTAGGATAATGACATTCTAACGACGTCTTGGTGGTATCCAATCACCGATGAGTTTCATGCACAAGAAATAGCGTGGACTGCGAAGTCTTTTTATCTGATTATAAAAGTAAGAATTTATATACCTAAAAAATATCATGGATGGACCAAGTCATTAAGCACCATGAAACATAAAATGCCTCAACCATCCCTCTAATAATATAGTATTTTCAACAGTTCAAGAACTAATTTCTTTCTTTACAATCTACACGTAATAATCAGAATCTAACGTCTCTTATCAATAACCACCCACAATAAACTATGTTAGCTAATACTTGGACAATACCAAATAATCTTGTGCCTTGCAAACAAGTTCTAAAGCTTCAATATGCAAAGGTGAAACTCAAAGTCAATCGCCTTAATTAAATAAGTCATAATACTTAAAAACTGTAGTAATTATGATTCATTTGCCAACAACTCGTTATGATAATCAAAGGTGAAAATCGGGAGAACTCCAAGCAAGGGCTTGAAATGCTCTTATTTTTCAAATAAGACATGAAGTGGACATTGCCTCAAACAAAAGGCTGAAATAGTTATGGCTATTTCAAATAGGGGCTTAGCCTTGCTGGCTAGCAAAATATTCTGGCTGATTAGAGATATTTTTATCCAAATTCAGGTTAAATTAAAATTAAATTAGATTAAAAAATAAAAAAAATGGAAAACACTAGCTATCGCCCCATCGCCACTAGCTATCGCCCCATCGCCAATGGCTCTCGCTAGGTGAGGGCAGGTGACCCTTGCCACCCTCTCCAACTTCTGGTGAGGACTTGCTAGCCCTTGTCTCTAGTCGACGGGGGTCACCAGCCCTCGCCTAGGCATGGGTGTTGACAACCTCATTAGCCTTCGCTGCTGCTCTACCAATGATGGGATAGTGGCCATTTCCTCCCCCTCATGTTTCCTTTTTTTTTTTTTTTTTTTTTTTAAAGTCTTTTTATGTAAAGAAAATACAGAAAAAGAAAAAGGAAAAAAATTAAATTTTTAAAAGGACGAAATTGCCCTTCACAACCAGTTAGTTCATGATCTTTGGGACTGATATGGGTATTCCAAATCCTTATTTGAAACAACATATACTTTAGGCTCTTATTTGAAAAAAAATAAGGATACTCTAGGTCTTTATTTGAAATAATGTTCAATTTAAGCCCTTATTTAAGAAAATGGAGGGCATTTTAGGCCCTTATTTGTAATTTTCCCGGTGAAAATCTATTATTGAGATCAACAGGTGATGAGGTCTACATCGTATGATTGACCAAGCAATTGTATGCCAAATTAGTATATGTCCGGGGCAATTTCTATTTCGTCGTTCATGATGTCTTTTCAAGAGAGAATATATCGTTCATTTTCAAAGACAAAATTATCACAAAATTAATATACCATGATTGCAAATGGGGCCCTAAGAGGACATTATTGCCCAATAGACACTGGTAGTCATGACCATCCGTGCTTGGCTGTTCTCCACTAAATGCACGGAAAGATTCCCAAACAAACACGCTAAATAATTCATAGTATTTTCCAAACCCACTTTTGTTTTTTCCTCTTTTTGGTCCACCATCTAGGTCTGATTTTGAGGAGTCCAGATTCTTTTTTTCGATTTGGACCTGTTGATGTGTTTACATTTGCCGGTCAACAATCGCAGTTCTAATTATATTATCTACTTTTTACGTGCTCAACAAGCCCCTGACGTTCATGTTTTAAGTTAATAATCAATCGAAAAACCCATGAGTATTTTCCTCCGTAATAAAGTATTTCTCATAGTCTTTGGCTGATCTCCTGCAAGCTTTCTTTCCTCCTGTCGTAGTTGTGCTCCAATTTTAGATCGAATCTTTCATCGGACCATGCTACGTGCACGAATCATAAAAGTTCATTTGTATAGCTTGAAAGTTGAAGACGTAAAATGAAAAATGGCAGTCGCGGTAACATATATGGCAAAATATTCCAAAAAGCATACACAAATAAGTAATGGTGATCCATGCATTGACAAAAAGTTCCTAAACTTGTTCACTGTCAAGTTGACCTTGCCTTTCCAAAATGTTCACACTAATGAATTGTTATCATATTGTGTAACATGGCTTACAAGTTACGAGTTACTGCTTATAGAGAATATACTAATTTCGGTATCATTCTCTTCGCTTGTTTTTCCCTGTAGGCACTATGCTTACTTCATTTGACAAAATAATTGTTCCTGTAGATTTCCTAAATTGATATTGAATATTGTAGGTAGATTTATATGCACGTCTAACAATATGGAGAGAGTTTCAAATGTCTGATTTTTATATTACTAGTTGAGTTGTACAAGTTCTGATGATACTTGTTGAGTGTAGCATTGACGGGCACAAAAACGAGAAAGTTTGATTTTGTTTCTCAAGAAAACAAAGTACTAACAGACTAGCTCTCTTATTCCTCGCACTTCAAACTCGCGCCGTGCACACATTTAATTCACTCATTCTATTATAGACACGGCACACTCATAAGAGCTCCACCTGCTCACTCAGGTCACATCAACACAAGTACCACACTCTCTTGTTTTTGCAAGTCTAAGGTAACTTGCATCTTTGTGCTTCGTCGAAATCTGATAGAAACAGATTGTATCTATACTAGTTTGAGGCCATATAACTTCATGTAGAGGTAACTTTGTTGGGGAGGTTCAAAAGCACTTCTTGTGGAGTTTGAAACAAGTGTAGATGTAGTTGTAAACTATTCACTTAACTTCTTTGAGAGGTTAGAGACTAACTTCTTGGAGAAGTCAAAAATTGACTTCACCAGGACGTTATATAGAGCAAAGAGAGATGAGTGACAATGCAGCTACAGATTGCAATGTGAGATTTTGAATTGGTCATTTAATAATAATTATTTTTTCCCTAAAACATTTTCAATTGGTTATTTCATATATATTCTATCAACTATTACCTACATTTCTAATTTTATATTATGATTCACGTACTTCAAGTTAAAATTTAAAATCTTCCCTAACTTACACTTATTTCCAAAGGGTGGGAATTAACTTGTCTAATCTTATCCCCGATTTCAAGGTAGGAACCGATTCCCCATAACATGATGCGGTCATAGTCGGCTTTAATTGCAAATCAAGAAAGTACTATTCTTAATAGACAACTTTTACGAATAAGGAAGAAATGCATTTATATTAGAAAGTTTTTGTACAAAGTAGCGATAAGAAAGTTGCCTTGGCGTAAATGACCAGAAATATATGTTGGCATAAACAAAGAAGCAATAACCTTGCTAAAAAAACCTCTATATCTTGTCCTTAATGTAAGAATTAGGCTATATTAATTTTGATTGCATATATCTTGCGGATATTAGTAAATCTGTTTATTGCAAGGGCCTAAACTTACCAAGAAATACACGCTAGACTAATAAACAACAAAAGCAAAATGGAAAAATTGTCAAAAAAATCATAATCTATTGTATAGATGTCAATTCAATCTTAAACCTTTCAGTTTAGCTAATTTAATTATAAACCTTGTGACAATTTGTTAATTATTTACCCGAAATTGCTGATATGGATGCCGACCATATTACGTGGAATAACTGGTACTGACATGGACAATTTTTGCAATGATTAAAGATAGGGGACCTACCTAATTTGATTGGAAATTTAGAGAAGTCGAAAGGAAACTAGCATGGACTCCTCATCAGCGATGAGAAAGTTAGGTGATGCTTTTGGACACCTGAAGATGCTTTGAGGAGGAACATGCAGCGCATATGGCCCTGACTAGGAGCCCTTCTTTAAATACTAATCATTGCTAATTGCATCATGTAATAAAAAAATATGACGGTTCAGCATCCAAACTTGAGTGTCTTCCACGCCGAACCTCGCACCTCCCCCGGGTGATCACTAGCTTGGAAAGAGAGCTTTGTCTAGCCTGCTTTGGTTTCATTACCATTTGTTTTTATGTTTCTGTCTGTCCTCCTTCCAGAGCTAAAAGTTGAGCTAACATGGATCCAACGGTTGATAACAAACTGTCTAGAGATGCCAACGGTTCCTGTATATAGGGGTGATCGGTTCCCGGTTTGGTCCGGTTCCACCTTGGAACCGGGAACCGGACCGGGAGCACCGGTTCCCAAAATTGCGAACCGTGGACCGGACCATTTGGTCCTAGGACCGGAACCGGACCGGACCATCGGTTCCATCGGTTCCGGTCCGGTCAGTCCGGTCCAAAAAAATCAACTATACTTTTTTTTGCACTAAAGAACTAAAGAGTGACCGCGCTCTTGACCGATCAATTCACCCGATTCTCGGGCAATTCAACAAAACTAATCACACGTGTTCCACGTGCAAAATATTCAAACTTCACTTGTGTGATTCACGGGATCTCTTGAAGTCTTAGTCCCACGTTGAAACTATCAAGGAGATTTTTTCTATAAATAAAAGAGTAATAAAAGGATTTTAATGGTTTTTGGCCACATAAGAGGTTGCTACCTCAAATTGCAATTTTGGTTGCAATAAGTTATCATGTTTATATGTTTTATTAATTCTATGTATATAAATTATATATAAAACAGTTTGGTTCGGTCCGGTCGGTCCGGTTCGGTCCGTTCCCACCTTGAAACCGGGAACCGGACCGAGCCGCCACCGGTTCCAAGATTAGGAACCGGGGACCGGACCGCCGACCGTGGGAACCGCCCAAAACCGACCGGTTCGGTCCGGTCCGGCCGGTTCCGGTTCGGGCGGTTCCCATTGCACACCCCTACTGTATAGATCAATTTGCAAGTTCTTTTAGACTTGAATGCTCTGACCACCAGCTGGCCGGTCGCCAGAGCTTCGACTTTAGTGATTTGCATATTTTACTACCGAATCTACTCTCGAGATTTGTTTCACTGTCTTATCTATTTTAGGTAAGGGAAAATGTGATAGTGGTCAGGCGGCGCCTCTTTGATTCATTAATAATATAAATGAAACTATCTATTTCATTCTGACACTTTTAATAATTTCATGATGTGGAATGTTTTATTCACAATTTTGAGTTGATAAAAGGGAAAAGGGTGCGACCTCTCTCTCTCTCGCTGAAAAGCGAATCTCGCTCGAACGTGTTTATGGTGGCCTAGAAAAGCAAAATTCAACCTCTTCACTTTCTTGCCAAAAACTGAAGTATCTTTGTAAATCTTGAAATGTGATGAAAGATTATATTAAAATCTAATAAGGAAAATCATTTTGCTAGTAGCAAGGAAAAAAGACACTTTTGATATAGTATAAAACTAAAAAAATCTCTTTTTCATCATTGATCTTATGACAATTTATCTATTTTTTTGTCTCTCTTAATTCAAAAGCACACTTTTCCAGTGAACTTTATATTAATTTCATTAGTCAATCATATACATTAAGTCTCTTTATATGCTATATTAAAGAATTTATCTATTTTCCTTATTATATTGTTGAGGTACTTTTATATATAGCACGTGACACTACAAACATTATGCATAATGAGGTGTCTTGATTTTTTTTTTTTTTTTGGTAAGCAATTCAAAGATTATATTAATTTTTGTCAATCCAAAATAACAATATTTTGTTGGCATTTCCAAAAAAAAAATGATTTAATTAAATTTCATCCACTTAATGATTTATCCATGAATATGACCAACAACGTAGAAAGAATTAGATTTTTGGAAATTTCTCTTTTTGACAAAACGAATTTTTATGGGAGTAATTCTAACAATGAAAAAAAAAACTTGGCTCCTTTAACATACGTGCAAAATCTACAATAAACAAGAACTAGGCGTATGAAATTCTTAATTATGGTAAGTAGATCTTACATAGATATAGAAAAACTAAGAAAAAAAGGAAAGTAAATAAATTTGAGATCACAAATCTAAATTGCAATTGAATGATAGGGGCAATTTTGTCCTTTTGATGAAGATTAGGTGGATTTAGTGAAATATGAAATGGAAATAGCGCTGCCAAAAAACAAAAGTCAATCTGGAGGTACCAACTGGTCGACTGAAAAAGCATCGTTTATTGTCCAACCACATTACCTACGCTGATTCTTTCGTTGCAATGGACGGCCTACCATTTCTCCATCTTCAAGCTCTTGTAATTCTCTTTGGCCAAGTCTCGGTGGAAAGCCTTACCATGTCGGAAGAAGAAAAAGCTGTACCATTTACTTTCTAGTTATAGGTAGAAAAGAAGCATGTACTTATAAATTCGAGAAAAACTGGCGAATGTCCTCTAACCACTTTTTTTTTTTTTTTTTTTTTGGGTTGGTACAAAATTATTTCATTTTAAAAAGGACATGTCGTTGGAGATATATATGTGCTTCAGAACATGACAAGTCCGGAGCGGGTGAAATGGGGCCCAATTTAAAGGAAGAGTGTTGTGGAGCTTAGCTTTTACGGTCCAATCAGCAACATTAAGGTTGGGCAAAAAAGTCAATAAACTGCTGCATTCTTCAAGCAGTAGTCTCGTTGTCTTCCCTCCCACATGGGCCGCTCGAGACCAAGTACTTGCTGAGCTAAGGACAAGTCTTCAGACCCACTTTTGAAAGGCTGAAGACCTTGCAGTCTTCACCTCCCGTGCAAAAGCCCCGATCAGCTTTCCTGTTGAGTCCCCGCAAACACCAGCAACGGCGCCGGAGTTTGATTCTCAAGGAAGGTGCCGTCGACGTTGAGTTTCAGAGACCCGCTCGGAGGTAAATTTTCTCCGATTTGTTGCGGCTTTTCTTGGTCTTTGTATTCCATCTCTCACAAAATGCATGAGGCTAGGGCCGCTGTTACTACTCCTTGCGGATCCGGTTTTGGATGAAATTCAAGAGCCACTGATCTGTGCTCGAGAGGCCGTGACTTGAAATCGGGATCTGAAATGTGGAGTTCGCCCAAATTTCATTTCGTCCAGGGGCACAAGAGGAACATGCGTTCTGGGGTTTCTGGACTTGATTTACACAGCGGGCATAGGTAATACTCTTCTCCTGCAGAGGTTTTCTGTTGTGGGTAATGCATCATGGCATAGGTTCCATGGGAAAAAATCTAGTTTGGGTGGGGAACCCTCTAACCCCTTTTTTTGGCTACCCCCTAACCACGTTAAAACGTGCAATAATTCTGTTAAATATCTTTCGAAATTTCAATTTTCCTTCTTCCCGATTTCTTGTTTTATTTGTTTGCGGGAATTTTCCTTTTTTAATCTTCAACTATCTGCTGTTTACTTCTACTAGTGTTGGACCACGTGCGTCGCACATGACCTGGTGATGTTGGGCTGTAATTTATCATCCCCCAGGAGGACTCTGCCCTTGTCCTCTTTTTGTTGACTCCTCTCTGTTTCTGTTCGCCTCCTTGTCTTCACTTTGAGAAGTTATAGTCGATCTTCCTGCGCTGAACCCTCCCACTTGGCTCTGTTTACAGAACGCTTATCTTCTTTGGGTGAATACAGCTGAGAGGATCGGCCTTCAGATGGGATCGGACGGAGGTCCGGCTCTAATCACCATCCTCGCTTTGGCTGTAGCGAGAGTGTAAGTGCTCTAACTTCACTTCTTTTCGATCTCCTGTTGACAGATAATGCACAATAAGATAAGACTTTGCTCCCTTACATCTTCAATTCACGTTCCTTATATTATGCCTTGATTAGATTGCAAGTCTGTAATTTTTGTCCCGCGAACTCAAGGAGAAGTAGGGACTCAAAGTCGAGAACAGATGATGGGTCTGGAGAAGAGGAGGAGGCGTTAAGGAAGGGCTCGGAGTCAACCTCGAGAACCGACGATGCTTCTTGTGAAGAGTACGACGTGTTCCTGAGTTTTCGTGGACCGGATACTCGTAATGGATTCACCAATTGCCTCTACAATGGCTTGAGAGATGCTGGAATTCGCGTTTTCTTGGACGACGAAGAACTCCAAGTTGGTAAAGTAATTGCTGGAGAGCTTTCGAAAGCACAAGACAATTCTCGAATCTACATACCTATCTTGTCTAAGGGTTATGCTAAAAGTTCGTGGTGTCTCCGTGAGGTTGCGCACATGGTAGAATGTACCTCAAAATCAGATGGGAAGAAAGAGATACTTCCCATCTTCTACAACTTGGATCCTGACGATGTCAAGCTCAAAACCAAGTTATACAGAGAAGCCATGACCAACCACAAGAAGAAGTTTAGCTCCGATGATTTGAAGCATTGGGAAAATGCCCTTGTTGAGGTTGCACGTATAAAGGGGTGGGTTCTTAAAGGCAAAGGGTAAATTTCCTCGACCTTTTATGGTTACGCACATTATTTACATTTAATTGAATGAAAGTTTGTCCCTCGAAATTCCCAAACATAAAGCATTTGGACATTTTTTTTGAGATTTGCATTAGAAGTAATTGAAACTAGACCTAAACAACCGAGAACCCACAATGGAAAATAGCAAATGGCTAATTTTTTTTTTTTTTAAAGCACAACAAGTTGGGTCAAACCCAACTTAAACAAGGCATTTTTCTAATTCATGTTGGGTTAAGCCAATATCACCAGATAAGTAAGACCAACATTTTACTTAATTAGATTTTTCACTTAATCGACTATTTTACTTAACCATATTACCACAATAAGTATAGTAGAAATCATGCGATTTTCTGTATTTTTCACCTCCGGTGGTAATGAAAAATTCTGTACAATACCTTACCAAAAAACTAAAATAAAATTCTGTACAATAATAAACTCCTGTGAGATTGTTAAATTAATTGGAGTATTGCAATTTGAAAATTATACCAATAGATGATTAGAATTTTTTCTAAAAAGAGTGAATAATTAACCGTAAAAAAGTGCACATGCGATACATCTATGCAAAAAAAGGGGGACATTTAAGAGATCTTACGAAATTTCCCTATTATGAAATATTAGAATGAATAACTTAATGAAAAGAAATTATTGGCATAGTATGAAGAAATTCAACACATAAACGGGAAAAGTGAAATATATTTACAAGATTTATACGGAAGGGGTAATGTTAATTTAAAACCAATGTCTACGGACAAGCGTCTGCGTGCACAAGAAGAAGCTTGGCCCTGATGGATTGAAGCGGTGGAAGAACGCTCTTGCAGAGGGGAATTTTCCTGCACTTTTTCTTTGGAAGAAACTTTGCGTGTCCAAATTTTCGAACTCATATAAAAGGGGCATTACGCTAGAAGTTAATGGAATGGAATCCTGACTAAGATCGTGCTCGAGAACCTACAAAAGGTAACGAGGTGTGCATGAAAGCTTTTCTCGAACCCGCAGAAAACTGTCAAACCCAACCTGCATTCGAAAATTTCCAGTTCCACTGATTATAATTCTTGATTTTCGTTTGTTTGAATAGTTGAAATAGCTGAGTTATGTATCTACATGTTCCTTAAAGTCTTGTAGTCTATCATGTCTTCGATTGAAACAAAATTTCCATGCTTTGTTGCAGCCAACGAGAACAAATTGAATCAATTGTTGAAGAGGTTTCCCGTAAGCTAAATACAAGACACCGGATTGTGACTGAACATTTGGTTGAAGATACTGCTCAGTTGGAAGCCATAATGAAATTGTTGGATGTTGGCTCTAGTGGTGTACGTTTTGTTGGTATCCATGGCATGGGTGGTGTTGGAAAAACGACTCTTGCCAAAGTCATGTTCAACAAACTTTCTATTCACTTCGAACGCAGTGGTTTCCTTGAAGACGTTCGAGCATCATTGCAACCTCATGGTGGTCTTTTAGAATTGCAGAAAAAGCTTTTATCGGATTTGGCTGGTGATGGGGTTGCTAACCAAATTAAAGATGTTGATGGTGGGATTAGGATGATTAAAAAATATTAAGTAATAAGAGAGTACTCATTGTTCTTGATGATCTAGACAAGAAAGAGCAACTCGAAAAACTAGCTGCAAAATCTGACTGGTTTCGTTCTGGTAGCAGAATCATTATCACAACTAGGGACGAAAGCATCTTGATGACTCAAGTGGGCTCATCTAGTAAAAAGGTCCTCAACCAACCCAAAGAAATTTTGCGTTATGAAGTTCATGAGATGAGATTTGACTTAGCACTTCATTTGTTTTATAAGCATGCATTCAAAAGTGACTTTGTTGTAGAAGAATATGATGCTCTTTCAAGAGAAATTGTTTGTACCGTGGGCATGCTTCCTTTGGCCGTTGTGGTGATAGGATCAAATCTTTTTGACTGGGGCAAAGATTTGGGGCATTTGGATAAAAGAGAAGTATGGGATGAGACGCTGAAGAAGTTAAAGGAAGGTCCTTTTGAGGATGTTCGAGATACATTAATGATTAGTTATGAACGATTAGAGGATAAGCATCGAGAAGTATTTCTTGATATAGCATGCTTTTTCATCAATGCTGACAGAACATATCCGATTATCATGTGGAAGGATTTGGGATACTTTCCTAGCATTGCAATGAGGGTTCTCTCTCAAAGGTCCTTGATCAAAATTAGAGATGATAATAGGTTTTGGATGCATGATCAAGTTCGAGACTTTGGAAGGTACATCGTTCTTCGAGTATATCCTCGAAAGTTTTGTAGGGTGTGGATTCATGAGGATGCCTTGAAACTACTGGAGGGGAAAAAGGTAAATGGAAACTGCATATGTTTGAAAATATTTGGTGCAAGAAATTCTTTGAATTTTTATTTCTCAATTAAAGCAGCATTTTAGTTGAAGTATGCATCCGATAGATAGCTTTGTTTAACATCGCTTTTGTCTTGCGTGGGTTACATCTCTCTATCAAACCTTCAGGTCAAAGGTCTCAAAATTTGTAGAGAGAGCCAAAAGAGATAGCCTGATAGTTGGCTTTACTTTTTAGGTTCCAGGAAAGCAGTTCTTTTAAAGTATTGTGAAATACAAAGAACAGTTTCATTGTTATCCAGGTAAAGAGAAAACTTGCTTTATCAAGAACTTCAGACTCGAAAAGAAGTTTATGTAGAAGAGGAGGAAACAACTCCTTGTTGGGAAAAGAGTGTACAATAGTTCTGAAAAGCGTATCTGGCGAGCTCAACCATTATAGAAATTGTTTGGCAGCACTTCTACGTCCCCTCCGTTGTAGCTCTGTGAACTGTATGTTGCATGCTCAATTGAGTCTTTGATATGCAGAGAAGTGAAGATGTTGAAGCGCTAAGTCTAACTTCTGATGGCTGCTGCCGTGACATTGCATCCAAAGAACTAGCTGCTCTACCAAATCTGAGATTCCTTCGAGTGAAAGACATTGACTTTTTTGGCAATTTCAAAATCTTCTTTCAGAGCTAAGATGGTTTTCTTGGGAAATTACACATAAGGAATTTTATGCGGAGAGTTTTCATTTTGCTAGTTTGATTGTGCTAGACCTTTCAAGGAGCAATATCGAAGATGATTGGGGTGGGTGGAGCCAAATTCAGGTATGAAATGATCCTTTCACCTTCCATCTTTACGAATCATTCGATGCACAGTACATATAGATGGCGTCCTCCCCTGATCCAAATTATTTTGTGCTAGCCTAACGTCTACAATCCACTACAACCAACTAAACTCATTTGTAAAAGACGGAGAGGAAGAGATAGAAACACACGGCATCAATATATCATCTAAGTAAATGATATTAGGAGCGGAATATAACTGTTGTTTTATATTTCATCCATTCACTTCAGACTGCTTTCATAATCGAGCCACGGATAAATACGATTTGCATGAAATCCGTACTAGCAAGAATCATTAGTTGTGCTTCCCAATCCATATGATTATGGGTAAATGACATCAATAGTCTCTAAATTTTGGCTCAATGTGTGATGTGGTCTATGAACTTTTAATTTATTCAATGTGGTTCATGAACTTTAGCCCAATTTGCAATGTGGTCCTTGAACTTTAATTTGTTCATTATAGTCCATAAACTTTTGATACATATTCAATTTAGTCCTAAATTTTATGAAAATATTCAATGTTGTCCCTAATCTTTAATTAATGGAAGGACTATATTGAACATTTTCATACAGTTCAAGGATTAGATTAAACATGAATCAAAGTTCAGGGACCATAGCGCACATTAGTCTAGAGTTCTTGGACCATTTGTGTCATTGTCTCTAGTATTATCCAAGCTTCCATCATGGCCTTGGTTTGAGAATTTAAGATTTACCTACTTTGGAGTTTGGACTTTAGATGCCTTATGGCTTGCTGTAACATTTCTAATAGCTAAAATATTAAAAGATTGTCCAACATTACTTGACAACGGGTCTTATATTGTTTTTATATTTATGCAGTCTCCCTCCATCCACAAATTCAAACTTTTGGATTGAACTTTCTAATATGATATTAGATTCACCACTGTCCCTTTTACGTATGCACCTCCAACCCCACATGCTATGGTCAAATTCCATGGGTCTCTCCCAGAACTTTTTAACTAAGGAGCAAACTTTAGTGTTCCTGTGGTGCAGCCTTGTACTGTACATCTCTTTTACTACAACATTTTTAAAATGGTCACAACAAAATATTGTAACAACGTAACTTTCTTTCATGATGCTTTATGATAGACTCAAAATATAGTTCTATGTGTAACATTTTTAAACCATGGGAAGATTTAAACTTAAAGCACTATTTGCAAGCATATTTCTAGGAATTGATTACCGAAACAGAAACTTATATATACATTATAAATTTGAATGGTAAATGGTAAATTTGAAATATCGTTGATAAAAAAGAACTGATTGGCAACTTTTGTTTGATAAATAATCAACAAGCTAACAATGTTACCATCATCAAACCTCATAGTAGATTAACAATTGTTGTTGAATATTACAAGTGGTCACCTTCATTGGTTGGTAGATTATGATTTGCATAGATACTTTGTAAGTTGCATAAATAGCAACTCAAAATTTTCAAAGCTAGAAAGCTAGAATGCAATAACAGAGGTAAGTGGATTTGCACACATGATTTATAATTCATCGCTCTTGATGCAGAATAGTTACAATCTAAAGCTCAAGTGCTTTTTTTTTGTCCTCTATATATCATTAGCTTAATGAGATTGCTTCTCACATGTTATGTTTTGTAGCAACTTCTTTTATGAGGTTATTTGTGCATCAGAGTTAGAGGATAGACATAAGCACTATCTATCGAGTTTTTAGTCACAAGCCCTCTTATCACATGCCTGATTTTACTTAGCCTACACAAGCTACCCTTATATTAGACTGATTAAGAATATTTATATATTATTTTATTAGACCAAGCCTATAAAACTGTAAATTACAATCTCAATTAATGTAGAACTCTTACATTATCCCACTTAGTTTATATTAATTGAAATTGTACAATATATGTGCACCTTTGTATTGATCTAGAGGTTATTCTTAATAGTCAATCCAATCTCATAAAGTTTCAAAAATCAAATCATTGTGGTAATTGCATGAATACACACAAAGTCTTTCATAGTCATGAATATTTTTTTATTAATATGGATTCAATATGATCATGTAGTAAATGGATAATACCTCATATAAAGTGATACATTATGTGTCATCCTTTTTACAGTCTACATTCTCTCCTTAAGTGTCACAAAAATTGATGTGCCACTAGAGAATATCCTTATAGTTTCAATAAAACCTGCATATATCTTATTCTTATAGTTAACTTTACTTTATATATAATAAGATATATCCTTAAGGCTAATAAATGAATGCCCCTAACCTTTATTGAAGGTTTACAAAATATCTTGAGATTTTCATCACATATATGTATTTTCAATATGATAATCATACATTCATAAACACTTTATTGAATGCAAAAAAATTGATGCATATTAAAATGTTACTAAATGTATTAAACACATATTAAACTTTACTTAAGCAAAAATAAAACACCTCTCACAAAATAACATAATCTTATGATACTCCTAAGCTCCTTTTAATAACATGTTCAAACATATAGAGGCGAAGGCTTTTAGTTAGTGAATCTACATTTATATCATATGTGCAAATATGCTTTACTGCTATCTTACCATTTTGAACTATTTTTTTTTATGGTTAAAAACTTGACTACCATATGCTTAGACCTTTTGAGACCTCTATTATTGTTGATAAATAACAATGCATAATTATTGTCAAAATATAATTGTATTGGGCTATTCACAAAGTCAAATCGGTCAACTCTTCAATGAAGTTCTAGAGCCAAATAGCCTGAATAGTGGCCAAAAAATACATTATAAACTCTACTTGCATGGTAGATGATGACATAGATTTTTGTTTTTCACTTTTCCATGATCTTACACCTCATAGTAGCATAAATATATATCATATTGTCAACTCCAGCTTATCCTAACAACCATCAAATTTTGCATCCAAATACATCCATTTTAGTCTTAACATTCACCATCAAAAAATGCAAGTTCGACATTATGTTTTATGGACTGCATCTCGTCTTTCATTGCATCAAATCACAAACCTAACTAAGGACAAAAAACAACATATGCATAAGTCATCGAATCAACTACATAGATATGATAGTCATGCTCTTCTAGATAGATTGTATAGTCTAGTGATATAGCTGATCATCTCTACCTAGTAGACTTGAGTGGAGTTACTGCGACCTTATTTTGCCTTGAGAGGCTTGAGGAACTTCTTTAGGAGCTGCTTCAATAATAGGATCCTGGACCTTAACTTGTTTAGTATGTAGTGTGGGAGGCTCTATAATCATCTATATAAGTTAGAGAAAAAGACATAGTGGTCCTCACCATATTGTTATCCTCAATAGTCTATGAGTAGCTACCTTCTTAAGCCACATTAAAGAAACTTTGTTATCTATGATTCCACAATTCTCGTGCCTTTGTTAGGATTATATAACCAATATTCCTTCGGATAATCTAGGTAAGATATGTAGTAACACCAAGTCATTTGGAGTCCAACTTATTTAATGTTGAATTATATAACCTCATTTTTATGGGATAATGGTCAAGTTAGGTTTACATTCAATCCATTACTCTAAAGGAGTCAATGTAATAGCTTTGGTAGAAACATAATTTACAATGTAAAGGCTTGTTTTGAAAGCATTGCCCATAGAAAACCTGATAAATTGATCTTACTAATCATACGCCTAATCATATCCATAAGAATGTGATTACACTTCTTAGCCTCACCATTTTGATAAGGACTCCTTAGCATAGTAAATTGTGCTACTATCCAAAATCCTCTTTGTATTCAGCAAGTGGCCCTTTAAGTTGTCCATTATTACCATACCTACTAAAATACTCACTACCTTGATCAAATTTGATAATCTTTATGACTTTTCCCAGCTATCTCTTGACTTCAGTTTGAAAAATCTTGAACTTTTCAAGAGATTTAGATTTTTCCTTAATCAAGTACAAATAACCATATTGGGAATAGTTATCAATAAATGTGAATAAATAAAAATTTATGCACATTGTTGTATATTATCCACTAATATCCATATGAATGACTTCCAACATGTTAGAATAATAGATTGCATTTTTTTTATTCTTTTTTTTTAGTCATCTTATCCTTAAGACGGTCTATGTAAGTCTCTAGGTCATTTTAAAGAGTAGGCAAGATGTTGGCCTTTATCAACTTTCTACTCTTTCCCTAGAGACATGACTAAGCTATTTATGTCACAACACATAAGATTATTCTTTAGGTAGATGTCTTTTAGAAACAACTTTTTCAATTATATAAGCGACATATATCATTGGGAGTTAAAGACAATCAATATAATCCATTGGACATATTGCAGTGCTCAACTTTATTTGAATTAAAAAAATATAGAAATAATATTGTTTCTTATGTCAAAAGAGTAGTCACACATATCCAAACATAATACGAAAACTAAGTTTCATCTAAAGGAGGTACATCAAATGTGCTTTTTTACATCAAATTAAAACTAGAATCTAGAATTAAAATGACATTTTCCACAAACTCAATGTCGACTTTATTGTTGTTTTCTATGATGAGCTTTGATTCGTCTTGATTTGGCTTTCTCTGGTTTATGAATCCTTGTACGGTGAAAGCAACATGATCGGTTGCATCACTATCTAGCTACCATGAACTGGATGGGGCTTTTGATAGTTTAGATTCACAAACAAATGCCAAAGAATCATTACATGTAGGCTTATGCTTGGACAGCGAAGTTTTACATTTATTATAGTCTTTCTTTATGTGACATTTCTTCTTACAAAATAAGCAATAGTCATACCACCGCCTATAGTGGCAGCGTTGGCTTTGGGCTCTCTCCCCTCACGAATGGGAGAAGTTCAAACCCTAGCGTTGCCATTAGGGATTTTTAAGCGTGACGCCGTGGTGGTGGGTCCTACGCTAGCGTTACCCTGGAGTTTATGTTACGGCTGTCGGTTGGTAGCAATTCCTCCAGTCCCAAAAAAAAAAAAAAAAAAAAAAAGAAGAAGCAAATAGTAGCATCCTTCTTGAAGGAATTTTTCTTATGACCCAAACTGTCAAAATGATTGGTGATTTCATGAGCATCTTTATGAGTACGATTTTGGACCTTCTTACTCTTCTTGTTGCTATAGGATAAGATGCCCTTTTTTTCTTCAATTTCTCTTCCTTAGCTACCACCCTAGCTATTAAGTAATTAATTGATCATGCCTCATCTTGAGAGTTGTAAGTGGTCTTGATAATCCAAAATCGGGTGGAATAGTATTTAAGTCTGGATGCACAATGCAAACAACATGAATACTAACTTGAAGAACCTAAAGTTTTGTCTATAGGCTTACCATTTTTAGGATGTAATCTCTAACCTCACTAGAACTATCATATCTCATATTTAAGAGTCCTTGTAGAAGTGTCCCAATCTTATCATTAGATAAGATGTAGTTCTTAGCCTCTAAGTTGCCTTTATCTCTCCAGTAGTGCAGTTAGCTGGCAAACTACTCTTTAAGTGTTCCTGAATGGATCGCTTTATAGACAACAAGTAATAAAGTGTGCTTTTAAGTCTTGCGCATTGGTGTTATTAAGACTTGTTGGCTTATCTATAGTAAAAGCAATATGAACATTCACCAGCTCAATCCCAAACAAAAAATTCTCTCCCATTTCTTAAAATTTCAACTAGTAAAAACCTTAATTGTAATGCAATTATCATTTACAAAGAATGTGATTGAAATATAAGCAATGTATACTATTAGTATTATGTGAGTACACATCTTGAGAGTTACATACATCATCATATCAATCACCTTTGAATATAATACATGATATATGATCGTATATTATCCATATACAACAAAAGAACACCTCAAGTGCCAAAACTTAGCACAAAAATACACTTTAAGTGTCAAAACTTACGAAATGGATGCTTAAGTGCCATTTTTTATTAAAAACAAATGGGACACTTAAATGCCACATTTGGTGAATCCCGCCAAAAATCCTATATGACAATTTTTTTTATTAATTTTCTCACTTACATAGCTCGCTAAAAGGCTGACTTAAAAAAAAAAAAAAAAACACACACACACACACACACACACACACACAAAAATGACGTCATTTTGGTATAATTCGAATTTTAATATAAAAATTAATTAAATTAAATTTAAAACAAATTAATTATTAAGAAGAAAAAAAGGTAAAGCAAGAGGGAGGCTTAGCAGCGACAAGGGCCATTGCCAAAAAGGTTGGGGAGGGTTGGCCGAGGCCACCGAGCCCTAGTTGGGGGTCGGCCCCCCCATCGATCGGCAACAGGGCCTACGTGCCCTCGCCTCAAATCTGGGTGAAGGCACGTAGGCCTCGCCCGCCAATTGGGAGGTTGTGACCCTTGCCCTAGATCTGGGCGAGGTATGGGCAGGGCATGCAAGCCTTTGCCACCGATCGGGGGGGGTCGCCGACCCTCGGCCAGGCTCGGCGAACCTGACAACCCTCCCCAACCTTTCCAGCAATGAAGGGGAGGCGGTGGAGGCGAGGTTGAGCCCTCGGTTGCCGGTTGCCTCCCTCCCTCCTCCTCCCACTCCTTTTTTTTTTTTTTTTAATTAATCAATTTTTTTAATTTAATTTAATTAATTACTATATTAATTATTTATCATGTCAGCACTAAAACAATGTTGTTTTGGCATTTGTTTAGTCACATCAGCATGCAAAACGAAGTTGTTTTATACTAAGCTCACCAAAAATTGTTATGTTTGCGTTTTGGCCGATTTTCTCACCGTTGGCACCTAACTGATCCATTTTGCTTTGATTTTGACATTTAAGTGTCACTTTCGTAAGTTTTAATACTTAAGTATCCATTTGTGGCAAGTTTTAGCACTTCTAGTATCCTAGTGTCATTCATATTACCATGGCCATGAAAATATTTTTCAACCATCGTGAATTCACTATCTTTGGATGTATGAATCTTTAGATCAGTCATTCCTCACCTATATGTTGTACATGCCTCATGAACCAATACACAATTTCCTTATTTTAGAGTATAACTATGCATTAGAATGGGAGATATCCTATCGCCAATATTTCTTAAATTCAATCAAGTGTGCCCAATTAAATTCTTGGAACTCTCTTACACCATGGATATAAACTTTATATCTCACATTTACTATATGCATGTAATTTTAGACTTGAAGACATGAGTAATTTGTCACTAAAATCATATACCCTACCAATTATATTACTCCATTCATCAATACATGTTAAACCTTTTACATGCCATAAATGAATCACATTCTACACATTGTGTATGTGATCATATGCATGTGAGCTAGCATCTATATTTCTAATACCATAGCCTTCATAAGCCAGCCTCATATTAGACTAATTAATAATTTTTTTTTAACTTATTAGACAAAGCCCATAAAATGGTAAATTACAATTACGACTAATGTAGCTCACATTAGAAAACTCTTATGTACTTCGCTAATAGTTTTGTTTAACCATTGTAACTTACAAACAAAATACTGTTGACCATGATAAATGGCTAGCAGATTATGGCCAGCAATTCAATTTTACCGAGTTTTATTTTGTACTAGCATACAACCGTAATAATTGAGTTATCATGCTGAAATACCCTCGTAGACTACAGATTGTCGTTTGCTTTGACAAGGGAGCGCGTTTTTCAGCTGGTAGACTATGAATTGCTGACATACTTTACTAGAAGTGTTGGTTAACGATTGTAAACAATAAACGAAAAAACTGTCCTTTTACTATAATAACGTAGTAGATTATTAGATTTATTTTGATTTTATAAGTACAAACGCTTATGAGTCATTAAAAGACTAGACAAATAATAGATTTACTGGGCTTTCCATAGTAGATTATGAACAGCCTTTCGTATTTTTACAAATGAGCAAGTTTTTCCATTTGTAGAGTATGAATTAATTATTTATATTCTTCACCAAAAAAAAAATTAATTACTTATATACTTCATTAGTTGTATACAAGTGATATTTTACAAACAAACAAATTGTTTAGCCACTATAAAATCTCTTGTAGCTTATGAATTTCACTACTAACTTACTATTTCACCTCTAAGATTTAGTTATAAACAGTAATTATATATATAGAAAAAGGACTTAGTAGTTTCCTATTACATTGACAAAACATGTTTACCATATATGGAAGATTATTCCGTTTTCCCCGAAGGAAGTGTTAGAAGCCACCTAGTTGCGCCATTGCAAGTAAACGAGGGAGTATATTGAATTATCGAATGAGAATAATTACTTCCATAAAAAACCTAGGATGATTGGTGTGTTTTATTTTTTATTTTTTATTTTTAATTCGACATTTTCTTTTTTTGCAGATGACAAAAAAATTGAAAGTTCTAGATTTAACAGATTGCATAAAGTTGAGGAAGACACCTGACTTCACTAATTTCACATCCTTGGAGACATTAATACTTGCTCGGTGTTCCAACTTAATCACAATTGACCCCTCCATTTCTAAGCTCCAACTCCTAGAGACTTTGAATATCAAAGGGTGTAGTTCTCTTGGGGAGTTGCCTGAAGAAGTCTGTTCTCTACAATCTTTGAAGCAAATCGTCATGCCCCAAAATTTTCAACCCTTGAAGCTTCCAGAGAGATTTGGCAATTTGAAATCTTTGTCGAGTTTTAGATTAAACAAGAACCCCAAAATCCGCCAACTCCCAGACTCAATTGGAAGGGCTGCGAATCTTACACACTTAACTTTACGTGGGTGCGTGGGGATAAAGGAACTTCCAAGCTCAATTGGGGAGTTAAAAATGTTGGTAGAGTTGGATGTCTCAACGTCGGGCATAGTTGCATTGCCCAATTCAATTGGAAATTTAAAGAAACTAAGGGTGTTGAGTTTATGTAGAACGAAGATAAAGGAGATTCCTCGTACTATTGGAGGACTGGAGATGCTTGAAGGTTTATATGCCCACAAATCCTGGGATTTGACAGATAAAAATTTGGAGGAAATTGGGAAGCTATTCCATTTGAAGTCATTGAACTTAGCATTTACCAGTGTTTCCAGATTGCCTCCAGAGATAAGTTGTCTCCATCTCGAAAATCTTAAAGTGGGTTCGATTGAGCTTCAACAAGTGTCGGCTCTTCCATCAAGTTTGAAAGTCCTTGCGGTTCAAGCTATGGACTTCTCTCTTGTCCCCACCCCTCAAGCATCACCGATTTGGAACATCTGGAATTACATAGATTCAGCAATTTGAGAAGTAGATATCACTCGACTAGGCAGGACTATGACTCAAAACTTAAAGCAGCTTTGATGAGGGAGCAACCGTTCTATCGGCTTCCATCTCAATTGTTGACCCTGAAACTCAAAAGCATTAGTCCACTGCCGCATTTGTCCAACTTATTAAATTTGACAGTTCTGCATGTAATTGAATGTCCAATATCACACCTACCTGTTGCTCCAGGTCTAACACATTTGAGGGAACTGAACATAACAAGATGTGAATCCCTTGAGGAAATACTTGGTCTGTCACTCTTGAGGAGTCTGGAGCGCTTGGAACTGAAGGGCTTGAATAGGCTAGTTGAGATTCAAGGTTTGTCGGAACTGGAATCGTTGCAATACCTCCTCCTTTCCAGTTGTGATTTAATAGGACAGTTGCCCAATTTATCTAAGTTGGGCAAGCTACAACATCTAGAGCTAGAAGCTTGTCCAAATTTAAGACCCATTGAGGGCATTGAGGGCTTAGAAAGCTGGGTGCTGGATAGTCGTGGCCACACTATCCTGGAACGATTGTTGAATATCTCGAGATCGACTTGGCTTTCCCGCAGATTACCCATATTTGATGTGTTCCTGAATTATAAGGGGCCAGAAACTCATCATAGCATTGTTGATTATCTTCATGAACGGATGTGGCAAGATCGAATTCCTGTTTATAGTGACAATGATGACTTCAGGTCCAATGAAGGGATTGGGGAAGAGATTCTACAAGCACTCGCTAACTCCAATATCTACATACCTGTCTTCTCTAGAAACTACGCTTCTAGTCAATGGTGTCTCCGCACACTTGGCCACATGGTAAAACGCACGTCAGAATCAAAGGGGAAAAGAAGAATCCTCCCCATTTTCTACGACGTGGAGATTGATGACGTTAAACTCGAAACTGATTTATACAAAGGCGACCTAGACAGGCACTGGACAAACTTTGACCACAACGAAGTGAAGTCATGGAAAGAGGCTCTAATTGAGGTCGCAGCAATGAGCGGTTTCGTCTTGAAAAATAACAGGTAATTCTGCTATTTCGCCACTAAATCATGACGTAGATAAGTCATTCCATTGAACTTTCCCAACACAGAGTTTCAAAGTTACTGCAATGCAACCCTTTTGCATACAAATGGTTGTCCACTCAAGCAAACTCAATCCTATAGAATAAGAAGCGGATCCTTTTGTTTGGAATCTTTGTGGAACTTTGTGGTCAAACAGAACAAAATTGCATACTGGTAAAGCCGCACATATATATTTTTTCTTTTGTTTTGTTGTCTAAGTTAAAGATCTTCTGGTTATAGTAGTTTGAGAAATCAAATCAACAGTTAGATTATAATTTTGAGGGAAAATGACATCACAAAAGTATCATAACTTTTGTGCTCGCTTGAATGTCATAATTTATCTACAATGCTTATTTAAGTATCATAATTTTTTTTTCAATTACTTGAATCCCATATAATTTTTCAATCGATTACTTGAGTATGATAACTTTCTAAAAATGTTTATCACAAGTGTGATGCCACATTGGATTCTTGGAACGTGAGTGAACATTTTAAAAAATTTGCACTTAAATGATTGATTGAAAATTATGAGTATCAAGTGAATATTTATTAGAAGTTATGATACTTAAGTGGTTAAAAAAAAAGTTATGACAATTAAGTGAGTGCTGTACAAAAATTACGATAGTTGTAGTATCCTTGATATCCTTTGAATTTTTATCTTTCCAATTTAAAATGATTTGTCGTTCAATTGTGCATTGCTGCAGCTACGAAGAAGTTCTTCAATCGGTTATTGAAGAGGTTTATAGAGCAAGGAAATTGTTAGACGTCGACTCCTGAAGCCTTCTTTTGGTCAGTTAAAGAATGAAGCCGCTAATTAGTATCATGAAACTTCTTTTTTAGTCCGTAATGTATTTCTTCTTTGAACTTTTATTTCTATTGTGTTTGACTCTCATTGTTGCACGATCTCCAAAATTCCAACCAAATCAATTCATAATAATTTTAATGTATATGTTTTGTAAATTAAATACCTCTCTCAATCATTTCTAATTTTTTTCTTTTTGTGTTCAAAAAGCCATGTTTGCATGTTGTGTCGAAAACTGTCACTCACGAGTAATTAAATTCGACCTTATGATTTGATTGTCTTGTTTTTGGGGGTAAAAATTGACTTCTATCCGGACATAAACTGAATCAACTGTGGAAAAGAAAAAGTGTGAAGTGCGAGGCCTTTTTAATTGTTTATAAGTAAAGAATTCACATACCAAGAGTTTGTAGGTGGACTAGGTCATTAAGTGCCACGAAACACATCGTGCCTCAGCCATCCATCAAATGTTTATTATTTTCAAAAAATCCATAACCAATCGTTCGTAATATCTATACATAATAATCTGAATCCAACATATCTTATAATGTCACTAAAAACTACCATTAAAAGTGTGTAACTATAATGGACAGTTTCAGTACTCGAAACGGGAATATTTATCCTCTTTTCTTTTGAAACTTGCTTGGAATTGATGCTTAGTTGTATCATGTTTGGAAAGATAGGAATAAGAAATTATGACAACTCTATTACAATGTGAATGGTCTTTTTTAGTTCATTATAAGAGGTATCAATCTTTTTTTTTTTTTTTTATCGATAAGAGGTATCGATCTTGCATTGTCCAAAATGTTAGCAACAATTAATTTTTATCATCTTAGACTCGCTCTTATATTTAAAACGCCTTATAGATCTATTTCTCAAACTCTCTACGTATTATCTTGATTGGTCTTAAGATGTATGTAGCACGCCTTGCAAGTCACAACTCACAGCACATATGCTGAGTTCACTATCTTTCACTTGCCTCTTTTTTTCCCCATATGCACTATGCCTATTTCAATATATAAAAAAAATTATATCTTTATATTTCCTAAACGGATATTCATTTATTATTTTTAAATTTTTATTTCTCTCCTGTGCCCAAACACGACGACGCACACGCACAATCAGATTTTCATTTCCCCTTTCTTTATGTCTTTTCTTTTCTTCTTTGGTCCACCGTTTCAGGAACAAGTATCCCTGCAGATTTCTCTTTCTTTCGCTTTCCTTTCTTTTACTCTTTTTTCTTTTTATGTTCAAACAAAGAAAGCCCCTAAATCCAGAACACTAATTCCCCTCTAACCCTAAGCTTTCGTTTGCTCTTTCATTTCCGGAACATGAATACGTATTATGTGAACAAACCTCCATTAAACCACACTCAGGTTCAAGCTTTTACAAACTTCTATTGTTCCTTCTCTCTTTCACACGGAGAATTACCTAAAAAAGTCCAAAACTTATTGCAATTATGCCAATTCAATCATAAACTTTTTTTTAGCCAACTTAGTCCTAAACTTTTTATAATTGTGCCAATTCAGTTCATTTGGCCAAAATTGGCCGGTCGGCGCTATGTGGACGCCGGTAGGGGACAACCGGCGGTGAATGCACGATGTAGCAATTTTTAATTTTTAAAATATTTTTTTTTGAAATTTTTAATTTTCTTTCTTCTTTTTTTCCCATCGTCTCCTTCCTCGGCCGGCCGGCGCGACCAAGAGGCGAGGGCGCAAGGCTCGCCCCAGCGACCACGCCCCCGCCATCGGTGACGGTGGCCTCGCCGGCAACCAACCACAACCACTCTCACATAGCTACCGTCCTAGGGTTTTCCTCCTTCACTTCATCTCGTTCCCATGGCGACTCACTTCCACTCTTGCGCCTTGACCACTTCCTCCGCCAGCCTCGCCGCTTCCTCCCCTGCCCACGCCACCTTAGCCTCAGCCTCCCTCTACCATCACCCGGCGGGAGCACGGTGGCCACCGCGTGCCGCCACTGCCGGCGAGGCCATGAAGTCCTTCCATGGGCTTTGCTATGTCGTTGGGGACAACATCAACACCAACCAAATCATCCCTGCCAAGTACCTCACCTTGGTCTCGTTGAACCCCACTGAATACAAGAAGCTCGGCTCCTCACCTGGGGACGACGAGGCTCGACCTCGCCATGGATGGGCAAGGTTGAGCCTCACCAGATCTAGCGACGGCCTCACTGGTGGCCGGTGAGGCTACCATGCCAAATGCGGCGATGGCGGCCTTGCCGTCGCTAGGCGAGGCTCACTTGTCACTTGTGGCCGGCGGGGCGAGCCTCACTTAGTGGCCGCGAGGCTGACTTCATTGGCCCTCACCTTTAGTCGGCGGCGAAGGAGATGATGGGGAAAAAAAAGAAAAAAGAAAATAAAAAAATTAAAAAAATTAAAAAAAAATTAAAAAATTAAAAAATTCAAAAAAATAAAAAAAATTAAAAATTGTCCATCGCCAATTTGGCCAGCTGTCCTTGGCTAGTGTCCACGTTAGTGCTGATTGAATTTTGATCGGATGAACTGATACATTGTAAAATGTTTATGATTAAATTGGCCCAAAAAACAAGTTTAGGACCGAATTAACATAATTATAATAGGTTTAGGACTTTTTTGGTAATTCTCCCACTCCTGAAACCTTCTTTTTGGTTTGTTGTCGAAGAAAAGATGAATGGATATGCTGTTTTGGTAATAAAACTATGTACAACTACGTTACGTTTCAATCATTTGGAGGATCTAGAAATTTCATTTTGTGATG